>NC_134354.1:399402102-399702102 GCF_048569485.1 Anomaloglossus baeobatrachus | reverse complement strand
GTTCAAATAATCAATATTTCGTCTTTGCAGCAACTTTATTTTCATAACCTAAACCAAATTTGGGAGGGTTTCAGCTTTCAAAAGAGTAATTTATGAAACCAATGGATGAATTTAAAGTCAGGTTGTAAGCTTTTATTTACATCACATGGATAAGTGACAAAACTTTTGTCAGGGACTATATGTAGTAAATATAATAATAATAATAATAATATTATTAGCAAATATCTCCAATTGGAAATTTAGTATAGTTCTTCTGATATACAGCAGCTATGTCTCTTACCTCATGTACAGGGCATTGCAGCTTGGTTACCACCACAAACATCTAACTAACTAACGGTCCCTATATAAGTGGTCATAAACATGGATACCCAAGATCCTGCAATGCCCTGAACATGAGGTAAGCAACATAGTGAATCAGAAGACCTATACTACATTTCTAATTGGAAGTATTTGCTAATATTATTACACCAACATCCTATTAGTATAGGATCTTGAAGATGGGAATAACCCTTTAAGTACTCACATAATACAGTAATGCAGTTGCCAAATAACATGACCCTACAGCAGTGGTAAATGGTGACTTTAGGTTAGCTCTGGGATTCCTATCCATTTAGAGCACTAGTCAAAAGATCAATTTAATTTTTCCTTAATATATAATTGTTATCATGTAGGAAAAGGACACTGATAAATACAGGACAAAATTACATCTCTGGTATGGAATCTTGTTGGAAATATTACTTATGTGCCTCAAACGATCATTGCACAAATTGTCTTGGGACAGTCTTACAAGCGCAAATGGCTCACCAACATTGCAAAATGTTGAGATTCTATATTATGTCATTTTTATGAGTAATAATATTCATAGAATTTTTATGATTTGATTATGCCAAAATGCATGAGACCCTATCAAACAAAGGTCCGTCTTGATCTATTTAGACTGGCATTTGGTACTCCAGTCTTAATGGTGGGCGTGCAGGAATAAGATGCGTCATAAGATGAGGCTAGGATCGTATTAAGAGTAGCCAGAACCCCAAACAGTTTAGGAGTAATGGGGCCCCACTTAGCCTCCAATGTATCTTGAGACATGTCACTTGATCCCCTTTGATAGATCATGTGATTAGTCACGCGATTAACACAAAGGTGCACATCTGCAGATACAAGATAAGAGAAACATATACACAGCATGAACCCAAACATAAACCCTATACAGTGTCAGACCTCACGTAGCCCGTATATACAGTGTGTGCGCTCACAAAGCCCCTTATATACAGTATAAAGCCCTATGTAGCTTCCTATATACAGTTTGAGCCTCCACTTAGCTCCCTATATACTCACATAGCCCTATATATATATATGTATATATATATATAGGCACACATCCCATATATACAGTAAATATATATACTGTATATATAAACACATTCTCACCTCGCTCCTTTCTTCGGCACTCTGCTCCAGTCCCTAGGGCTCCATTTCTTCTTTGATACCTTTGCAGGAATGCTGGAACTGGCTGATGAAGTGTTTGCCTCTCACAGGAGAGGCAATGGGAGATCTCCTGGAGCTGCACTGCCATTTTGTATTGGTGGCAGCAGAGCTCCAGGAAAATCTCACTGCCTGGAGATGTGCGTCAGGGCAACGGGAGCGAGGTGAGTTAGTGCTGCGGATGGCAGTACACAAAACATTATACTGAGGGCAATCTGGCCCGCCCAGAGCCTTCGGCCCAGGCAGTAGCCTAGATTGCCCTCATTATAATCCGCCTATGGATGTGGCACACATCACTTAATAAATTAAGTGCATCTCGTTGCTTGTGTAAGTCAGAAATGTTTTTCTAGTCAGAGACTAGAGTATAATACTAAGGTAAGCTACAGCACTAAAGTGTCATCATTTTTGAGGAATTTTTCAGGTTGGCTTCACTTTGCCCCATCCAGCCCACATGCCTCTTTTGTGGATATGGCTGGGACTGGCATGAAAACATCAAAAGTCACTGTGGAGACACGGGGCTCAGTGGGCGCTCTCGTCCACTAAAACCCGCCGCCTTTAGAAAGACAGCGTGGCTCAGGGCTCATCCCAACTGAACGCCGGCCTCCCTAACCGTGGGCGTAACACTACTCAGACAACACAGGGTGAGGGAACCACAATAATTAGACTTTATTGGATCCCCAAACAATTAACGGCACATAACACATAACCAGCAAAACACACAAAATGTAACAGGCAACAGAGTCTCACCCTTCCGCTGGCTCACCAGGGATTTAGAATGTCCATGCCTCACAGGTTCCAAGCTGTCTGAGGTCTGCAAAGTCTGTAACAGGTGACTGAACTGTCCCAACCTGCGTGTCCTCCTTAGGTAGTCCTGGTTTGATGTTACAATCCTGGCAGCCGGAGTCGAAATCCCTAGGCTGTGGATATGGTCTCCAACCGGATCCGGAGTCCCTAGATTGAAGCCATAAGATGTCCCGATCCTCCAGTCAGCTCCAAAGAGCTTAGACTGAATCCATCAACCATCAACAACCCCTGGTGGCTTAAAGAAGTCCCTTTTATAGCCACAGCCTTCCACTTAGATACACTGCGTCCTCATCGATTGGTTGGACAAGATCGCCTCTCCCATTGGATGAATCTTAAGCTGCATAGACAATGTTCATTTAAATGATATGGGTAGAAAGACTGAAGATGTACATGTAATCTGGGAGTCACCGACTAGACAATGGCTACTAAGGTAATCACATTAGCAATACACAACTACAATACAATGGTTACTGGAAAAGTCTGGAGAACAATACCTGTGGCTTTCAATGGCCAACACAATTACATTGAGTCAACAAGAGTCTTGTAAAAACAATGAGGGACTTCTCCCCCGTCTATAGACAATCTATCATGCTGTCTGGCTGGATTTTAAGAAACTTTAACCCATGAGAGTCCATGTCGTCACATTCCTCCCCCTTCTTAATATTAGCCAGACATGATAGGCTTCCGATCATCCTTCTCCTCTTGACGGCATTGTCCTTTTTAATGGTGAGGTCAGCAACAGAGGCTCGCATCTATACACCTCCCCCTGATTACCTCCCCCAAGTAATCCAGCCATATTGTGGACAAGCACTAAGGTGGGGTCCATGAGTTGGGCCTGCACAAATCTCCCACTATCATTCCTCCCCCAGTCAATAGCCACAGTTTGGTTAGGCTTACTCACGGTTCTTGGCTCAGAAGTGGATGATGGAGACCGGGAATGCAAACCATCACTGGAAAAGATGTTAGAAAGATCCACATCAGGGTCCTGCTTGGCTTGGAGGTGGGTGATGGCTTCTTCAAACTGACTGGATAGTCCTTGTACTAGGTCATTCTCCAAAATGACTGGTGTGAGCAGGTAATTCACAAGCCCCACTTTCACTTCCCTTTGAGTGGTATCCGAAACAACAGGCTTGGTGGGGCCATCTATGAACCCCACTTCAACTTCCTCCTGGCTAGTCCCCGAAACAACAGGTGTGGGGAGGCTGTCCATAAACTCCATATGGACCTCTTCCTGGTCAGACCCCAAAGTAACTGGTGTGGGGACGGTGTCCATAAGCTCCACATCAGCCTTGCTCTGATTAGTCTCCACAATGACAGGTGTGGGGAGGCTGTTCACAAGTCTCACATCAACCTCTCCCTGGTCCTTTTCCGAAATAACTGGTGTGGGGACAGTGTCCATAAGCTCCACATCAGCCTTGCTCTGGTCAGTCTCCACAATGACAGGTATGGGGAGGCTGTTCACAATCTCCACCTCGACCTCTCCCTGGTCGGTCCTTAGGTCCACCTGCACACATGCCAGAGGGACGTTTGAGCGCTGGCCCTCAGCCAGGGAGATGGACAATTGGGAATCCGGTAAAGGGTCTTCCGGAGAAACAACAACTGGGCTTACCAGAGTGATGGAAGATCCAATCTCTCGAAGTCCCTGAGCCTGTAAATCACCGACCTTGACCGTCTGGATGTGGGGATGGAGGTTGGCTGGTGTACGGTGTCCGGCCTGCCGTAGGGTGTGGACTGGATAAACCACTTCCTCAGCTATTGGTGGTTCTTGGGAGCAGCATTCCCCAGGTCTCGTTGGTTCATCTCGGCACATGTTGACTGGTTGGAGTGGCAGACGGACTCCAAGCATGCGGCCTCGGTTTTGGAGACAATCCTTATCTATATGTCCATTGCGCCCACATGTATAACAGCGCCATAGATTGGGAGAGTCACAGGCCCTGTCTGTAGTCCTTTGTTTTGGCGCAGCTTCTGCTGGGTAGGGGGACCATCCTTCTCGACCGGCTGGTGTTAGCAGTACTGCAGCTGGAATCCCATAAACATATTCCAGAACATAAGCCCTCTCTTCTCTTGAGGATCTAGGCCCCAATGCATCCAACAACGCTGTGGCTTGGGCCATCTTGGACAAAGTTGATTCCCGATTGTCACTAGATCCATGATGTGGCACATAGTCTAAATCCTCTGGGTCAACATCGGCGGGATCCTCATCGTCCTCTGCATCATTCTGGGCATCCCAACGGACTAATTTCCGGATCAAGTCCGACCGAGTCTCAGCGCTCCGACAGACAATCTCTCGCCTCCGGCACAGATCCTGCAGCATCCATTTACTGCAGCGGTCGTAACTCCTCTCTTGTCCTTGTCCCATGGCTGAGCTGGTGGGGTTGGACATGGCAGCGTCCGAAACCTGAATGCCTCCCCTATGGCCTGCTGGGTATGCTTATGTGCCTCCCTGGTTGTTGAGCCCTGGACGGTGTCCACGAACACCAGTCCGCTGCAGCTCCCCTGGGTAAACCAGGCTGAGTAGTATCCCACTGCTGCCACCAATTGTGGAGACACGGGGCTCAGTGGGCGCTCTCGTCCACTAAAACCCGCCGCCTTTAGAAAGACAGCGTGGCTCAGGGCTCATCCCAACTGAACGCCGGCCTCCCTAACCGTGGGCGTAACACTACTCAGACAACACAGGGTGCGGGAACCACAATAATTAGACTTTATTGGATCCCCAAACAATTAACGGCACATAACACATAACCAGCAAAACACACAAAATGTAACAGGCAACAGAGTCTCACCCTTCCGCTGGCTCACCAGGGATTTAGAATGTCCATGCCTCACAGGTTCCAAGCTGTCTGAGGTCTGCAAAGTCTGTAACAGGTGACTGAACTGTCCCAACCTGCGTGTCCTCCTTAGGTAGTCCTGGTTTGATGTTACAATCCTGGCAGCCGGAGTCGAAATCCCTAGGCTGTGGATATGGTCTCCAACCGGATCCGGAGTCCCTAGATTGAAGCCATAAGATGTCCTGATCCTCCAGTCAGCTCCAAAGAGCTTAGACTGAGTCCATCAACCATCAACAACCCCTGGTGGCTTAAAGAAGTCCCTTTTATAGCCACAGCCTTCCACTTAGATACACTGCGTCCTCATCGATTGGTTGGACAAGATCGCCTCTCCCATTGGATGAATCTCAAGCTGCATAGACAATGTTCATTTAAATGATATGGGTAGAAAGACTGAAGATGTACATGTAATCTGGGAGTCACCGACTAGACAATGGCTACTAAGGTAATCACATTAGCAATACACAACTACAATACAATGGTTACTGGAAAAGTCTGGAGAACAATACCTGTGGCTTTCAATGGCCAACACAATTACATTGAGTCAACAAGAGTCTTGTAAAAACAATGAGGGACTTCTCCCCCGTCTATAGACAATCTATCATGCTGTCTGGCTGGATTTTAAGAAACTTTAACCCATGAGAGTCCATGTCGTCACAGTCACAATTCTGAGTTGTGCAATAAATGTTAAGCTTACGCCACAAATCTGGTGAAAACACTTTGATGAAGGACAAAATGCTTCAACCATTGGTACTCAATCTTGAAGGACTGCAAAAGACACCTCTGCATATGAACAATAATCTAGATGGCATTAAAAATCAATATTAATCAATCAACCTTAATGAAAGCTTTCTTAGTCTCATATCACACCAGCATTATGATAACATTTTATAAAAACATGGTTTGGAAAGTTGTCAAAGCTGCTAGACGTCCATGCCCTTGCACTATCCCAATGATTATTAACATGTCTCACTACTCTCACATCCCATAACTTCAAATCATACTGATACTTTGTAACTTATTGGCCAATCTTTGTGTGAGGTGTCAAACTCTTTTCTCTTGCACAATGATGACTCAGGGAACCACCCCTCACGTCATTTAATTCAACAAGGGTTACTTGCAACCATTTTATAATTTCTAAGTAGTCTAGTTTATTTATATAGTCACTCGCGGGTATAAGTCAAATGTGAAATTAATATATTTTGACTCTTGACTGATACTAAGAAAACAGAGACATGTATTTCCACGTAAAAAGTCTCTAAAACGTAGGACTGTCCATTAAAATTAGCCTTTAGGGTAACTATAAAGAAAAGATCAGATATTGCTTCTGTCTCTCAATTTTTGGCCCAGTGATCTGGGATGGATTTGATCAGTGACTGTTGGCTCGCTCCATATTGATGCATGTGAAAAACTCTGTAGGATGTGAAAATCTCAGGGTTATATGTTGGGTTTTTCTTATATTATTTCAGGAATAGATACAATATGAATGCCTTCCTGTACATTCTTCCAGAAACGTAGGTGTTCACGTCTGAATCCAGAAATACCGGTTACTGGACATCAGTAGGTAATGCTCTATGTCTCTCTAAATGACTCAGGTTTTTGAGATGAAACAAATTATATAGTAAGAAGATTATTCATCCGACAGCCATCTAACGTGTATGGCCAGATTAAGAGAAGGATTGGGCACTTTGAATTTATATCATTTTGTTCTCAGAGGAGATATTCTGCAATTCTCATCCCTCTCACCATTAAAAAATATATTTCAATATGATTCAGCCAAGCATTCATTACAAACATTTATTGGGTGTCATTTGCATTTTCACAGCTAGCAATGAATGTAACTCACCGATAACACATCGTCATTATTTGATACAAACTTGGTCTTGTTTAAAACTTTCAGCCAAAAATCAGGCAAAAAAAATCTTTTGTTCCCAGAACATGTATGGCCAGTCTGAATGACTGTATTGAGCAGTATAGACTGAAATGTGTAAAGCTATGTGCCCACGGGAGATTAAACCTGCGGATTTATCTGCGGAAAATCTGCAGATTTTCTGGACTTTTTAGATAAGTCCACAGGTTTCAGCATGTACAGAAACTCCCCATGTTATCCTATGGGACATGGGGAGTTCTGTGTCATGCTGCGGACATGTGTGGCTGCAGAAAATGCTGCGGATCTCCCGTAATTGCATGTCAATTCTTTCTGCGGAATTATATGTCTAAATCCCGGCCCTCCACTATACCGGTACACGGTCATCCGCAGGAATGTCCGCAGGTTTACCGCAGCTATTTCGCTGTACTACCGCAGCTAAAAATAGCTGCAGATTCCGTCGAACAGCTGCGGGAAACCTGCAGACATACCTGCGGATATATCCGCAGGTACAAACTTCCGTGGGCACATAGATAGAAGCAGGTTGATGGTTGACACCATCAATCAATGCAATCTTAGGCTAAGGTGTGTGGTCACCTTAAAGCAAAATAACCATCGGCACCAGCACCATCTTTATGAACATGGCTTTTGCTCTTCAACTTTTATTATAATGACTACAGTTGCAAGTTTTATGACAGAGGGAAAGGATTTTCCAATATTTACTTTAGGTTAGCTTTATCAATGAGGTGTTAGATAAGAGTTTAAAAGTAAAGGAAACATACAAACTCATTAAAGGCAACCAACCAGCAGGATTTTCCCATATAAAGTAAAGGCCCCGTCACACTAAGCAACATCGCTAGCAACATCGCTGCTAGCGAACAACTTTTGTGACGTTGCTAGCGATGTTGCTGTGTGTGACATCCAGCAACAACCTGGCCCCTGCTGTGAGGTCGTTGGTTGTTGCTGAATGTCCTGGGCCATTTTTTAGTTGTTGCTGTCCTGCTGTGAAGCACAGATCGCTGTGTGTGACAGCGAGACAGCAACAACTAAATGTGCAGGCAGCAGGAGCCAGCTTCTGCGGAGGCTGGTAACCAATGTAAACATCGGGTAACCAAGAAGCCCTGTCCTTGGTTACCCGATATTTACCTTTGATACCAGCCTCAGCCGCTCTCACTGTCAGTGCCGGCTCCTGCTCTGTGCACATGTAGCTGCAGGACACATCGGGTTAATTAACCCGATGTGTGCTGTAGCCAGGAGAGCAGGGAGCCAGCGCTAAGCATTGTGCGCTGCTCCCTGCTCTGTGCACATGTAGCTGCAGCACACATCGGGTAATTAACCCGATGTGTGCTGTACTAGGAGAGCAGGCAGCCAGCGCTCAGTGTGCGCTGCTCCCTGCTCTCTGCACGTGTGGCTGGTCACTGGTTGCTGGTGAGCTCACCAGCAACTTGTGTAGCTATCGTTGTTGGGATCGCTGGTAAGTTGCTTAGTGTGACTGGACCTTAAAGGCAGTGCCATATTGGTGCTAAGATAGTGAATCAGTTTAGAGATTGGATGTTTGATTGCAGAAAAACAGTTATCAAAGGTCCAGAAATGAGAGCATTGGTTGAGTGTCGTGTGTATCGGGGCGGGACTTTGTGGATTGGGTCTTCAGTAATGCTTCCTCCCCTGGCTACCTGCCTCCCCTCTATTTAAATTTCTCCCCTCTGCTGCCGCGAATAAGACAATGGCTGGCACATGCGCAATATTATTTTCAACTTTTTCTCCAACTCTTCAACAAAATGGCGCCAGAGTCACAACAGTTGTGCTCCACGATATCCAGCGCCATCTGTGGAGATAACTATGAGTTGCAGAGGTGCATGCGCTGATAAAAAAAATTCAATCTGTGCATGCGCCACCACCCCTCATATTTGTATTTACAGTTTCTTCAATAAAATCGAGCTGGAGATTGCGATGCAGATTAAATGCTGGCATGCCCTGATTCCGGCGCCATTTTATTGAAGAGTTGGAGAAACATTCAAATAATACTGAGCATGCGCCATCCATAGGAGAGAAATTTAAATAAAGGGGGGGGGCAAGAATTCAGGGGAGGAAGCATTACTGAAGACCAACTCCCAAACTCCCTCCCCAATGCGCATGCCACTCAACCAGTGCACTTATTTCTGTACCTTTGATAACTTTTTTTCCGGCAACCAAACATCCAATCTCTAAACTGAAGGTATGATTTGATTTGCCATCCTAGAGCCAGTATGGTACTGCCTTTACTTTATATGGGAAAATCCTGATGCTTGGTTCCCTTTAGGCTATGTGCCCACGCTGCGGATTTTGCCGCGGATTTGCCGCGGATTTACCGCGGATTTTCCGAAAATCTGCAGCAGCGGCACTTCCAAGCCATTTCAATGGCATTTTGGAAATGCTGTGTCCATGCTGCGGATTTTTCCGCGGCGGATTTGCCGCGGATTTTGATCCGGAAAAATCTGCAGCATGTCAATTATTGTTGCGGATTTTGGTGCGGATTTTGGGTATAGAATGGGGAAAAAAAAAAAAATCCGCATCCAAATCCGCGGCAAATTCGCGGTAAATCCGCGGCAAATCCGCGGGAAAAATAAGGTGCGGATTTGCCGCGAAAGTCGCGGATTTTCATGCAGAAAAATCCGCAGCAACATTCTACTGTGGACACATAGCCTTAAGGTTGGCCTATCCTGTCTTAAGTTCTGTAAAATCACATTACTGATACATTTTACAATAGGTACATGTGAATGTAGTTGTGCATGATGGGTGGTACTGGCTTTTATATAGATTGCAGACATGAAATGCTCAGTGTTTTTGACTAATAGGACTCCACAGGTATTTTGTATGTATATTTTTTATATCTTTACGTTTCATACATTGATATCATCTAATATATGGGTACTGGAGACCTGGTGGTTTATCTGCTCTGTTCCTTGGTGGTATTGCTCTCGCCACCACTATTTCTTTGCTGCCACACCAATTTATTAGTTCTTTAATAAATTCTGCTTTTTTTCACATAATTGTGGTCCGGTGGTCTTTTTGTGTTTTTGCTCTTATATTGATAGGGTAAATGGTTTACGTTTAATTGCTTTACTGCCGGACCCACTCCTTTACTCTCCTTGTAGGAAGTGTTTGTAGGTTTCATTACATTTTATTCAATTACGAAACAAGGTTTATAATAACCATAAACACAATGTAACTCTGGGTTGGAAAAGCATTGTGGTTTTACAAATGATTAATCTTCATTTTAATTAAACATTCTGCTTAATATATTACTTTAGTATTCGACATATTACTTATTGTAGCTTAAGGCTATGTTCACACGCTCTGGCTATGCACTGCTCGGTCTACTGTAGTAATTGGTGGGATTTTTAATAACTCCATTCAGGCAATGTGGCATGGAACATCATCATTTCTAGGGTATAATTACTAACCTATAGTTAGAGATTTAGTAAACATTTCTTCTAAAAGTATTTCTAAGAACTTTTCAGAACAGTAGCTTACAAAATAGCAGGACAGACATTTTAATGGATATTTTAGCCAGAATTTTGGGGGAAATGATAACGATTCTGGGCCAAATATGCTATAAATTAAGATTATCTTTTTTTGTAAATATGATTTACAATCTAATATTCCTTCAAAATAGGGATATTTTTTTAAATAATAATAATAAAAAAAATTAACTGAGCATTAGAAATAATACATTCTATTAATTGAATTGATTACCAAAACAAATATTTGATCAATCCACCCAGTCTTATAATAGATTATTGGTCATCTGACTCTTCCGAAGGCTACATAGGTGGTACAATTATAACCAACAATCAATGACTACTTTATAGGTGGAATAAAACCATTTTTTTGAGAAGTAATAAGATTTGGTTTAATCGTATCCTATTATTTCAACACCACAGATGTAAAGAATGGATCACTGGTCAGTTATGAGAACTGGTATACTGTGCCTGTGATGATGAGGTTTTGTGGAAACCTCGTGGGCATATTCCGGGTGATAATTTCACCAATAAAAGCCTTATATCAGAGATTTCAGGTTTATATGAAGGTTGACTACTTTATAGGTAGAAAAAAAGAAACACATTTTCTTGAGAAGTAATAAGATTTGAGTTAATCGTATCCTATTACTTTGAAAGAATGGATCAAGGGTCAGTTTGGAGAACTGGTATCATACTGTCCTGTGATGATAGGGTCTTATGGAAACCTCATGGGTATATTCCGGTTGATAACTTCACCCATTCAGTAGACACTATAAAGCCTTATATCAGAGATTTTATATACATACATAACTATTCTGAACTGTGTGACTCTGTAACAAGGAAGTTTTGTTGTACAGTCTACAAGTGGAGTATAAGAGAAATAAGTATATTATTAAGAAATAAGAACTTATTCTTAGAATTAAACACAGATTATGGTTAAATCCATACAAGTGTAAAAATGGCTGTGAAGTGTCACAAGAAGCAGAAAAGCAGATCACTTACCTGTGGTTACAGCTAGAACGTGGATAGATTTTCTCACTCCGTGGAACAGGTAAAATCTCTACTTTTCTTACACTCAACACCTCTTCTTCCTTTTCACCATGATGATCCCCTGTATTTGGTGACTGAATTTCAGCATAAAATCAGATGTACTTCCTATCGACCAGAGTTAGTTCAACGCCATATTGAAACTATAAGGTGATCCTGTTTTTCTGGCTCAACCACTCCTTGTTCAGGTGTACTGTGAGGTTTTTTTTTCGTTCTTTATTAATCTCTCTCCTCCTCCTTCACTCCTGTCCACTGTGTATTCTGTAAATCAGTAGCTGCAGACAGACGACTGATTCTACTCCCACCTCCCTCTGGGTAATTGCCATGATCCACAGACCCACCCCATGCTTCTTACAGTATCACTACTAAACTGGGATGAATTTTACATACATTTATGCTGTTTGCGTCCTCCGCTCAGTAGAAAACAGTTGATAGTTTCAAGCACAAATAGGTGAGTCCATACATTGCTCCTTTGTTTCCAGAAGACTGTGATCTTTGTGGCTTTTTTAATTCAGCAGAATTCCAGACTGGAGGTCGAACAAGAAACTCTCCTGTTTCTGACTTAAAAATAGAAGCACATTTATAAGAATCGCAGACGCAGATGGTAAAGAGAGTGGGCAAGATGTGCAGAAGATTGAGGCTGAATACACACTTCTGGAAGGAGAAACGTCTCACGAATGTGAAAAAAACCCCATACATACTGTAGAGTTTTGTGCATTCAGGCACATGATACACATTACAATATTATCTGAAAAGCTTTTATGTGACTAGTGCATTCGTTGCTTGCATGTAAACCGTGAACGATAGGAGTAAAAATACTATATGGGCACATGAGGGTCCCCTGAACATTAAAGAGAATCTAGAAGTTAACTATCCAGCACCAATATGGATAAAACGCCAAGTTTATTTCATCTTTAAAATGTCACAAAATGCAGAGCACCTGACGCTTTTTGGACATCAGTTCTTAGATGTCCTGCGACTAAGGACTGACGTCCAAAACGCGTCAGTGTTCTGTATTTTAAGACATTTTAAAGATGAAATAAACTTGACGTTTTATCCATATTGGTGCTGGATACTTACTTTCTTTGTTCCTGTAAGGAAGCCAGCCACGTGTATTTATGCACCCTCCATTGAGACCGTATGAATATGACCTGTATCTGAATATCAACTGCACTCATTGTGAGCTAATCACCTCTTCTTTTTGTTTTTCCATTAAAGAGAATCTGCCACCAGGTTTTTTTCTACCCCATCTGAGATCAGCATGACGTAGGTGGAGAGACCCTGATTCCAACAGTGGAACTAACATTTGATGGTTACAAACACAAGAAATGTAACGAAAAGCTTGGACGTTGCAGGTAGTTTTGAGCAGACACATGGAAGCTTGGGTTTGCCGGTTCAGCATGACATTAGTAAAAAGTTTGGTTTGGGACACGAACTTGACCCGGACCCTGAATCCCATATTAGCCAGTAGACACCTGAACTTGTTTGCTATAAAACGGCTGTAAAACTGTCACAGAAAGGGTTAGGAGGTTGCAAAAGGAAGCAAAACAGGGGCAATTACCCTGCAAACAAATTTAGATAGGGAATAAATGTAAAAAAAAAAAGACTTGAGCTCCCATCAATTTTTGCTAACAAGCAGGGATAAAGGAGACAACTGTGGGCTGCAACCCTCAGTTGTCAAATATACAGAGGATCCCACACTGCTTTTTAAAATTATTTAAATAAATACTTTTAAAAACACTGCATGGCTGTGCCCTATTTTTGATACTCAGCCAATGTAAAGAATACTCCTGGGGGCTGGTATTATCAGGGTGTAAAAGGGAAGCACGGTGGGATAGGATGATACAGGGCTCCTAGGCTGACCCTACGACTAGGGATCCTGAGCTGTCTCTTATCTCGATGATAGACTTAGTAGTAGTCAGGGTTGGGCCTCCAATGTGACCTTGTCTCCTGTCCAGGCCCTAACAACTGTGTCCTCAACACCCAGGGGATTGACCTGGATGGAGCCCAACCACCCACCAACACAGAACAACAGATGGGGGTAACAAAAAACCTTATACACACTAAATACTACACCAGGAACAATCAAGGAAATATGGGTGAGGAATAATAAGGGAAGGGAGGTAGAACAAAAATGTGTGTATAAACGGCAGCAGACAGTTTCAAGTACGTACTCTCTGCTCCTGCGATAGCTCCAAACTGAGTTGAATAACTAGCAACCTCTCCAGGAAGCAGAGGGATTAAATACAGCCCAGAACTGCTCAACTAAAGACAGCTGAGCAAGTCTGTTGCTGCACCAGGGAAGGGATTAACCCCAAAATGCCCAAAGGAAAAAAAAAAACAATTTTGAAATGTGCATGGTCTCAGATGGTAATAGAGAACACTGATCCGGAGCCTGTCCTTATACATGTGACAGTACCTTCCCCTTAAGGAGACACCTCAGGACTCTCAAGCCCATACACCAATAACCACCTTTAAACGGACAATGTGAACCACCACCTAGGATCAATTGAGCTTACACCATTTGAGTGCCGACCTGGATACGACAGTGCGGGTGAGTACTAGGGTTGAATCCAGACGCACAGCCATAGCATCACTATAATCCGCAACAGATAAGGATCGAGATAATCCACACTGAGAGCCTCAAATGCACCCCTCCACTTGATGTGATTAGTCATGCAAAGTCATTTTCCCATAGGTCTGGATCTGCACGTTTTATTATCAGCATGCTCACATACGTACAACTCTGGATGTCCATACATGCACCCAGACACCGCAGTTGCCCCCTTCCAACCACCTCTCTAAAACCAACTGACACGAGAGGAGAGCACCCCCACCTGCATGGGCTCATCCTCCTCTACCTATGGGAACTCCACCTTCGGCATGGCTAAGGGAACCCTGGTCTTGGTGGATCTCTCCCTGAGACATATATCCAACCTGATGGCAAGGGACATGATGGCCTCCAGCAACGTGGGTGCGGAGTACTGCAGCAAGGAGTCCCTCAGTCGAACAGACAAACCCTAGACAAACTGACTCCAGAGATCTGGGTCGTTCCATAGGGTGTCTGTGGCCCACCTCCGGAACTTCAAGCAGTACTCCTCTGCTAGGCGCCTGTTTGATCTTGTAGAGCTGGAATTCCACCAGGGAGATGCCATCAGGCTCAGCGCAGACCAGGGCTAAAGCCACAAAGAAATCGTCTATATACCACATAGCCTCTGAATCAGCCAGTAGAGAGAAGACCCAGTATTGAGGATGGCCCCGCAACAAAGAAATGACGACTCACACACGCTGGGCCTCAGTCCCCGAAGAATGGCGATGAAACCTAAAATACAGGCAACAGGCTGCTTCAAATACCCGGAACCTATCCCGCCCCCACGGAAAACTTGTCAGGGAGGGCCACCTTAGGTTCTGGCAGAGATTGGGCTACCACCAAAAGGCCCACCACCTGTTGCAACTGCTGAGCAAGTCTGCTGCTGTACCAGGTAAGGGATTAACCCTAAAATGCCCAAAGGAAAACAAAGCAATTTTTAAATGTGCATGCTCTCAGATGATAGAGAACTCTAATCCTGAGCCTGTCCTTATACACATGACACAGGGTGGGAAGGTCCATGGTGTTTTGGCCCCTTGCAGCCTGAAAATAGCAGCCTGCAGCCGCCTCAGAAGTGGCATCCATTAGATGGGCCAATTTTGGCTCTTAGACTGGCTCTTCCTGATTGTCCTGGTGCAGTGGCAATTGGGGTAATACTTTTGGGGTTGATGTCAGCTCTGAATTCACAGCTGACATCAAGCCCAGGGGTTTAGCAATGGATAGGTATCGATCAAACACCCTCATTACTAACCTGTCAGGTGTAGAGTTAAAAAAACAGACACATGAAAGAAAAATTTATTTGAATAAACATTTCCCACATGCTCTCATTCACCAATTTTTTAATAAAACAATCCTCCATGTTCTGATGTAATACAATTGGTGAATGAAATCTCCCCCACACTCCCTCATCCACCAATTTTTTTACTTCAGAATAAACCCTGGACGTTCAGATGTAATCCAAAGTGTAATGTCCTGAGAACCTTCTCAGATCAAGCCTGCATAGGTCATTGCCTGTCAGTGGCAGGTACAGAATTTATCATGAGTGGTGATATCACTGAGTTACTGACGTCACCACACGTGAGAAATTCCAGGCCTGCCGCTGACCAGCAGTGTGGAGCATTGTTCTTAGAAAGTTCTCAGAATGCAGCTCCATTGGAATCGATGGACGTTGTGAGACATTACACTATGGGCTATGTAGGAAATTCCAGGGTTTATTTTGAAGTAATAAATTGGTGAATGAAGAAGTGTGGGGAAGTCTTTATTCAAATAAACTCTTTTTTCCTGTGTCTGTGTTTTTTTAACTCTATGCTTAACACGTTAGTAATGCGAATGTCTGATAGATGGCTAGCCATTACTAACCCAAGGCTCAATTCACAGCTAACATTAGCTCTACAATTGGAAAAAGCTGAGTAAAGCGCCAAAATTGGCACATCACAGAACTTGCAACTTATGAGGTGTGCTGCCATTTTTTGGCTGGGAAGGGCCAAATAACTATGTGCTTTGCCATCCTGATAATGCAAGCCCCCAGCTATCTGCTTTACCTTGGCTGGTGATTAAAAATAGGGAAGACCCCATGCAGATTTTAAAAATAATTTATTTAAATAATAAAAAAAAACACGGCGTGGGATCCCCTCTATCTATATATATAATTGTCTAATTCTGTCTGTCTGTAATAGAAATCCCGCGTCTCTGATTGGTCACCCAAGCCGCCCGCGACTAATCAGCGATAGGCACAGTCCGGCCATGTATTGGCGCGGAATTTGAACCACGTTTCGCTGATTCGTCACACACAGACATCGCCGCACACAGACGCCGCCGCACACAGACACCGCCGCACACAGACGCCGCCACACAAAGAAGCTTCAATATACACCCCAACAGCCTCTATATATGTACCGCCCCGGGGCTCGGCCGGCTGCCGAGCCGCTCGGGTCCGAGCTTGTCGGTGGGTGGCTTGAGCATCTCCTGGACCTGGGGGACACATCGCTCTGAAAGGGAGTTGTCGCTACGTGTAGGGATTTCGGTGGTAAGGTTCACGGCCGAGGTCGTGGAGTTTAAAGGTGTAAGTTCGTGACGCCACCCACGGGTTGTGGTGAATGTGGACACCACCGCTGCCGTTAACTAGGCTCCCGGGGACGATGTTAGGCAGTCTGGTGTTGACCCCTCCGTGGTCTGGGGGTGATGGTCCCGGGGCCCAGTGGTTGTGAGGTGCGGGCAAGATGGTGTGGTGCGGTGCGCGGCCCGAGGGCACTGTTGTACTCACTATGACAGATACACTGGAGTCTCTGGTAAACCAAAAAGGATGGTGGTCGGTGCCCGCAGCAAGCTGCGCTTTGCCCCTTTCTCAGGTTGGTGGTTCCCGCCTTTCTCCTGCACCTCTGTGGTAGAACTTGACTGCCTATGCTTCAGCAATGGTAGTCCGCTCCCCGGCTTGATGTGTGTCGGGGAATCAGTTTGCCCGCAGGCACTGACCCGTGGGATCTCTCTGCCTGGGCGGTGGCTTTCTATCCCCCTCGGTGGGCTGTTGTCATTTTTCGGGTCTTGGGATGGGAAAGGACCTAAGGTCCAGACCTCAATCAGTGAATTCAACGTGGTCCAGTGGCTTCTGGATCTCGTTTTGGGTCTGAGTACCCCTCCTGGTGCTTCGGTTTCCAGTTGGCTCCCTGGTTTGGTACCGGCGGGCCACTACCCTGTGCCGGTCCCTTACGGTTCCACCAGCCATCTTCCCGGCTCCTGCAGGTGGCAACCACCGTCTGCCTCCTTGCCACGGTACTAGGGCTATGACCCCGGCACCGGCCAGTGTTGTCGCTGCAGACCTGACGCCACAGGCCTGCTGCACTTGAACTCTACTCCACTTCACTGTACTCTACTCACTAACTGTTTGTTTCCTGTCTCAGGCCCTCTGGACTCCTCGGTGGGTGTGGCCAACCACCTGGCTCCGCCCCCTGGTGTGACCATTGAACACAGAGAGGTGACAAGGGTTTGTAGGTTGGCTGCTGTCACCTTATTAGGGGCTGGTGTTTGTGCAGGGGTTCTACCTGTGACTACCTGGCTAGTCCAGGGCATTACATTCCCCCTTGGTTTAATGCAGACCATCCGTGGGCTGCCCGACCACCACCGGTTTATTTTTGTTTGCTGATAGATAAAACGGGGAAAACACAAATACAAGTATACTAAACGTTGTACAATTCAGGCATATATGGAAATCATCCCTTGCGGGAGGCACATTTTTAAACGTTGCATAATAAAACATTTATATTTTACGGGAATGGGACCAGGGCCTTCAGTCACCCACCCAAACAAACCTAGCCTTGATGCTGCCTCTAGGAAACAGGCAGCACCACTTTTCCCCAGTCCAGGAACGGGTCAAGGCCCGGGTATTGCCCTTGTGGGCCTTGTAAAAAGTTCCTTACTCGACAGTCTCTCAGAGGCCCCACGTACAGGGGACCCCTGACCCGGAGGGTTGTCACCGGTTGCATTGGTGACGGGACCTCGGCCTCCTCTGCCACAGGCCTTCCTCCAGTCTGCCTCGCCGGAGGCTGTGGGATCTGAAGGGTGGTCAGGGAATTATTTACAAACCCAAAAGTTATTAGGTGGCCTGCAAGTTCACGGCCTTGTCTATGTTGGAACGAGGTAAAACAGTAAGGTCCCAACGGGGACGGGCAGCATAGTCCCAACGGGGACTTCAACATGGTAGCCGGAATCCGCTACCTTAATTTTCTTCTAAACGCGGGCATGCACATCCGCTCTCATGCTCAGGAGCCAGGCCCACCTGGGTGTCCACGGTGCCGGCTACGACCGGCCTCTCATACTGCCATGGGCCCCACTGATCAGTGGCCTGCTCCGCCTCTCTGCAGGTGTACGCCGGCTGCTCCACAGCCGGGATGGGGTACTTGGGAGCGGCCAGCACCGTGGCTGGGGTAGACTTTCGATCGGGCGCTGCCTTCATTGCGGCCGGGCGGACTGCCGAAGCCGTCGTCATCACCGCTGCGGCCGGGCGGACTGCCGGAGCCCTCGTCATCACTGGTGCGGCCAGGCTCGGAGCCGGATGGGATGTCGTCGGTACCGGAGCGATGGTGACGGTAAGGCCTGAGGGCCCAGTAGCTGGGTCCTCCCCCGTAGATGGTACTGGCTTTGCTGCCTTGGACTGGGGCAGCGGGTCGGTTGGGGCATTGGCTGCGGGCACGGGCGACGAGGGAAATGGCGTGGCGGACGGGAGCAGGCCGGGCCCCTCAGCCGGGACGGCCGGTTCTGGGGAACATATGGGCGTGGGTCACGGCTTACCTGCTCCTCCGAGATCATCTCCACTTCGCGCGCCCAGACGGCTGCAGCCATGCCCTTCATCTCCGATGCCCACTTCGCCAATATGAAGTGGGCTTGGGCCTGGATCTTCTGACACATCCTGCCGCGTTCGTGTCCAGGAATGGGTTTCTGCAGAGTCCTGGCATCCCTGCACTCCGCAGCGCTAGTTACATGCCGCCATTCTTGCCCGCTCCCCCTTGGTCTTTTCGGGGCACTCCGCTTTCTTTCTGCTCAGCTTCACTTTTCAGCCGCACAAACTTCTGCACCGCTCTGTTCCCAGGGGGCGGGGCTTCAGCTCTCGCGCTCTTTTCGCGGGGAAGACGGGTCTGGCGGGAAACTTCATGCCAAGGGATAGTGACAAGATGGCGGATTCTGAAATTTTTCAATGGGTCACTGCTGACTTCTGCTTCAAGGCGCACTTCCACCGGTAAGTGGATGGGTTCAATCCTGTTCGTGACGCCAGAAGAGTCGATGTGTACCGCCCCGGGGCTCGGCTAGCTGCCGAGCCGCTCGGGTCCGTGCTTGTCGGTGGGTGGCTCAAGCTCCTCCCGGACCCGGGGGTCACATCGCTCTGAAAGGGAGTTGGCGCTTCGTGTAGGGATTTCGGTGGGGAAGGTTCACAGCTGAGGCCGTGGAGTTTAAAGGTGTAAGTTCGTGACGCCACCCACGGGTTGTGGTGAATGGTGAATGTGGACACCACCGCTGCCATTAACTAGGCTCCCAGGGACGATGTTAGGCAAACTGGTGTTGACCACTCCGTGGGCTGGGGGTGATGGTCCCGGTGCCCAGTGGTTGTGAGGTGCGGGCAAGATGGTGTGGTGCGGTGCGCGGCCCGAGGGCACTGTTGTACTCACTATGATAGATACACCGGAGTCTCTGGTAAACCAAAAAGGATGGTGGTCGGTGCCTGCAGCCGGCTGCGCTTTGCCCCTTTCTCAGGTTGGTGGTTCCCGGCTTTCTCCTGCACATCTGTGGTAGAACTTGACTGCCTATGCTTCAGCAATGGTAGTCCGCTCCCCGGCTTGATGTGTGTCGGGGAACCTGTTTGCCCGCAGGCGCTGGCTCGTGGGATCTCTCTGCCTGGGCGGTGGCTTTCTATCTCCCTCGGTGGGCTGTTGCCATCTTTCGGGTCTTGGGATGGGAAAGGACCTAAGGTCCAGACCTCAATCAGTGAATTCGACGTGGTCCAGTGGCTTCTGGACCTCATTCTGGGTCTGAGTACCCCTCCTGATGCTCCAGGCCTGCTGCACTTGAACTTGAACTCCACTTCACTGTACTCTACTCACTAACTGTTTGTTTCAGGCCCTCTGGACTCCTCGGTGGGCATGGCCAACTGCCTGGCTCCGCCCCCTGGTGTGACCATTGAACACTGAGAGAGATGACAAGGGTTTGTAGGTTGGCTGCTGTCATCTTATTAGGGGCTGGTGTTTGTGCAGGGGGTCTACCTGTGACTACCTGGCTAGTCCAGGGCTTCATATATACACCCCATCAGCCTTTATATACACACACCAGCATATACACCCCTGCAGCCTTTATATACACCCCACAAGCCAAAGCCTCTATATACACTCCAGCAGCCTTTATATGCACCGCAGACACCTCTATATACACTCCAGCAGCAGCCTCCAGCACACAGCACACAGTAAAAAAAAAAAACATTTATACTCACCTTGCACTTTCTTCTCTTTTCATACTCTGTAGTACTTTCTCCCTCCCTTCGCTGGCCCTGCAGGCGGGGAGATGCAACTGCTTCCTATTTCCTCCTTGGCATATCCCGCCCACCTCTCTGCTCAGCTGCCTCCGGATTGGATGTGGGTGTTGCTGAGGGAATGCTGCGGGCAGGCCCCTTAGATACCCGACTTCGGCCTTCGCAACATGACACAGACTGTCACAGAACCTGTGTTAGAGAGGAAATGGAGGGGAAAATAATGATTGGGGTGTGATGGCACGATGTGTGTGGGCGGTGGTGGGTGTTGACGCTGCCCTGCATAGTTCACTCTTGGAAAGTTGCTTATAGATTACTGTATTCACAAGAAATGTGGTGTACAAAAATATTTTAGGTTGATATTGTTAATTAATATATTATAGTGTCGATGTACTTCTTCCGTACGATGATTTATTTAAATACAGTTAGATATTCATGTAATAGTTTATATATTTTGATGATCTGTTTAATAATTTCGTTCATTTGTATTAAGTTCTATGAACAATAACATTTAATAAAAATGTATATATTTTACCCTGTATATTCATTGCAATAGTCTTAAATCTTCATAAACAAACTACATACATATTCTAAAATACCCGATGCGCTAGAATCGGGGCACCATCTAATATGTGATAACCAGCTAAGGTAAAGCTGACAGTTGAGGGTTGCAACCCCCAGCTGTCCACTTTTCCTGTGCTGGTTATCAAAAATATGGGGGACCCCATGTCATTTCATTTTTATCTTTATTGTTCACAGCATCACACAGGCAACTTCCACATGCAATAAAGCTTTTTGATTGGCTGCACCGCAGCATTTCAACAAACTTTATTAACATACAAACATTACCCAAACTCCAAACTCAGACACACATTTATTTTGGAGGTTAAATTAAAAGGTTATGACATTTTTTTTATTTTTACTTTTTGTTTTACTTAAATGCATGTTAAGGAGCTCAGAAATCATTATTGTAATTGCATGTCATTAAAATGTTTGAACCATTTGCCTTTATTGCTGTTGTTATGAATTAAGTGAGAATTAGGGATGAGCGAGTGGTGAAATACTCGGACTCGCTATACTCGTAACGAGTAGGTCTTAATACTCAGGTACTCGTTACGAGTAGCGAGTCCAATGTAAGTCAATGGCAAATGCGAGTAATTGTCTGTTGGACCCTACAAAGTGGTCTCGGGGCTGAGTAAAAGGCTGAAATAGATGCATGATTGTTTAAAAGCCGGGCGGTAAAAAGCCGTCGGCTTTCTTAAGCAATCAGCTGATGCACACTCCCTGTCCGGGTCCTTTGCTCCCCACTCCCTGGTGCTGCGCTCCCCGCCCGGTCCTAATTTAGGATCGGGCGGGGAGGCGGCAGGGGAGTGAAGCACCGGGCAGCATGGAGGAAAGCATCGGACGAGAAAGCAGTCGGTGCTGCTCTCTCATCAGCGGTATTCTGCCGCACTGACGAATCTGGCACAAATGCGGTACAGTTCAATACAGTTCACAGGCATCGCGGCAAGCTTCGGTCACATTTCATGTGACTGGAGCATGGGACAGCTTGTGACCGGAGCTTGCCGCAATACCAGTGAACTGTATTGAACTGTACTGCATTTGTGCTAGATTCGTCAGTGTGGCAGAATACCACTGGTGTGACCTGGATGCACTGCATCGCCCCGTCCACTCCATTTGACAGCCAAGTGTGTAAATAAATAAATAAATTAAAAAAACGACATAGGGTCCTGGCCGCATAACACAGGTGGCATCATGACATTCATCCTACTACTACCGCTATCATCTTCCCTCCTTATTGGTGTACACCTCGGGGCACGAATCTGGGCAGGCGACCGCGACATCCCAGACCACCACACCGGCCCGGCGACAAGTAACTCAGGCACGAGATCCCCATGCCTGATACCCCCTGCCCCCTGGGTGCTACATTACACCAGCAACTCTGAGCCAATCTGCACAGTACTTCTGCAGTTCCTTGTGACTGCTAGGCCACTACTTTTCATACACTGCAAATAAGCATATGGCCCCTTGTTCAATGTAACAGGAAAACAGTCCCAGACCACTTAGTGGTCAACTTGGTCTCAGACTCAGTCCTTCTTAGCATGGGGTACTGCCTTTTTATTATTATTATTATTATTATTATTAATAATAATATTAATAATTGCACCAACATCTTCCGCTGTGCTTTACAATTCAGGAGGTTCATATACAAACAAGTAACAGTTGTAGGAAATAGAATAATTAGAGCAAAAAAGACAACTCTGCTCGTGGGAGCTTACAATCTACAATGCGGTGGGGTAAGGGGACAAGGTAAAAGTGCTTATTTACAATGACAGTTCAGCCATCTCAAAGAAATACGGGATAGATAGAGGCTGCCTGAACCAGTCAGCCAAAACTTTGAGATGCTTTTGGCTGCGGTAGAGTTTGACGAGGAGTTATGTTCTGAGAAGTTGTGGAGGGACTATGAGAATTTAGTTTGGCTAGGGAGTGTGATAGGCCACCCTAAAAAAATGTGTTTTTAGGGAGCGACTGAAGCTGAATAAGTTGTGATTCATCCTAGTTTCTTGGGGTAGAGCACTCCAAAGGATTGATGCAGCTCGGAAGAAGTCTTGGATCCAGGAGTAGGTGGTTCGGATTAGTGTGGATGTTAGTCAAAAGTCATGTGCGGAGTGTAGAGAGCAGGTAGGGTGATAGACAGAGATGAGGGTGGAGATGTAGGGGGCAGCAGCACTGTGAAGAGCTTTGTGGGTTAGAACAAGCAATTTGAATTGGATCCTGTGATATATGGGCAGCTAGTGCAGTGACTGGCACAGAGAGAAAGGATCTGAGTAACGGTTAGCCAGATAGGTGACCCTGGCTGCAGCATTCAGGATTAACTGTAAAGGAGAGAGTCTAGTTAGGGGGAGACCAATTAATGGATAATTATAGTAGTTTAAGGGTGATTTACACGCAACGACATATCTAACGATATGTCGTCGGGGTCACGGTATTCGGGACGCACATCCGACGTCGTTAGCGACGTCGTTGCGTGTAACAGCTCAGAGCGAGTGTTAACGATCAAAAATACTCACCTAATCATTGATCGTTGACACGTCGTTCATTTTCAAAATCTCATTGGTCGTTGTGGACGTAGGTTGTTCGTTGTTCCTGAGGCAGCACACATCGCTAAGTGTGACACCCCGGGAATGACGAACAACAGCTTACCTGTGTCCTCCGGCAACGAGGTGGGCGTGTCGTTAATGCGGCTGGTCTCCGCCTCTCTGCTTCTATTGGTCGGCCGCTGTGTGACGTCGCTGTGACGGCGCACGAACCTCCCCCTTAACAAAGAGGTTGTTCGCAACCCACATTGACATCGCTAGGAAGGTAAGTATGTGTGACAGGTGTTAGCGATATTGTGCGCCACGGGCAGCGATTTGCCCGTGACGCACAAACGACGGGGGTGGATACTTTCGCAAGTCATATCGCTAGCGATATCATAGTGTGTAAAACCCCCTTAAGGTGGGAGTGGATCAGGACCACGGTGAGAGTTTTTGTCGTTTCCATGGTGAAAAAGGAGTGGATTCTAGAGATGTTCTTGAGGTGCAAGCGACAGGAGCGGGCAAGAGATTGTAGATAGGAGGTGAAGAAGAGATCAGTGTCAAGTATAACACCCAGACAGCAAGCCTGCTGCCTAGGAGTTGTCGTGGTGCCACACACAGAGAGGGAGATGTCAGGTTTAGAGAGGTTTAAAAAAAATATATATTGTTATTAAGTTTAGTAGAAAAATGACATACAATAATCTGAATAAATAATCAGACGTATACACAAAGTGTTAAGTGCAAACAAATATCCACAACAGGGAGCACAGAAATTCGCAAAATAATTAGTCCTATTTTCATGATGTTGGAAACTGCAGACAGACAGTCACTGGTGTTCTGTAGTACAGTGGGGGGTAAGGTCAGGGGATGAGGTGTATAGTTGTGTGTCATCAGCTGAAAAAACCCTAGTGCATGCCCTTATCATCTCCCGCCTGGATTATTGTAACCTCCTGCTCTGTGGCCTCCCTTCTAACAGTCTTGCACCCCTACAATCTATTCTAAACTATGCTGCTCGACTGATCCACTTGTCCCCCCACTACTCCCTGACGTCTCCTCTCTGCCTATCCCTTCACTGGGTTCCCATTGCCCAACGACTCCAGTTCAAAACCGTAACCATGACCTACAAAGCCATTCACAAGCTATCTCCTCCCTACATCTGTGACCTAGTCTCCAGGACATACCTGCACGTAACCTTTGATCCTCACAAGATCTCCTTCTCTACTCCCCTCTCATCTCCTCTTCCCACCATCGCATCCAAGATTTCACACGTGCCTTCCCCATACTCTGGAATGCTCTGCCACAACACATCAGAGTCTCACCTACCTTGACAAGCTTCAAAAGGAACCTAAAGACCCACCTCTTCTGGCAAGCCTACAACCTGCCGTAACCCTCAGTCTAATACAGCACCACACGGCCAGCTCTACCCTCACCTACTGTATCCTCACCCATCCCTCGTAGACTATGAGCCCTCGCAGGCAGGGACCTCTATCATCTTGTACCTGTCTGTGCCTTATATTGTTTATGATTATTGTACCTGTCCCTATTTTGTATACCTCTTTCACATGTAAAGCGCCATGGATTAAATGGCGCTATAATAATTATTAATAATAATAATAATAATAATAGTTAATAACCATAATCAGCATAAGATAGTACTGGAAGCCAAACTTGCTGATGATCTGTCCAATTGGGGCAGTGTAGAGGGAGAACAGAAGAGAGCCAAAGACTGGACCTTGAGGGACCCCAAAAGTGATACGAAAAGGAGAAGATGTGGAGCCAGCAAATTATACGCTGAATGAGTGGCCAGCAATAGAGGAAGAGAACCAGGTGAGCACAGTGTCCATTAGGCCGATTGAATGGAGCATAGAGAGAAGGAGATGATGGTCAACAGTGTCAAAGGCTGCAGAGAGGTCCAGAAGAATAAGCAGAGAGTAGTCCCCATTACGTTTTGCTGTCAGAAGGTCAATGGTTACTTTGACAAGGGCAGTTTCTGTTGAGTGTAGGGGGCAGAAGCCAGATTTTAAATGATCTAGAAGAGAGTGAGTGAAGACGTAGTGGATGAGGCGGGAATAGACCATGTGTGACGCCCTGGGAAAACCAGGTAGTCACAAATAGGCCCCCGCATAACACCTTCCCTCACTTAGGAAACACACAGCCGACCTGAAACCCTAGTCACCCCCCTTAGGGAAAGATAGACACACCAGTGAGCGGGACCAGACGGTTGGACACGCCCACCTGGGGTCTAGACATCCGGGGTGGGGAAACAAGCAGATAAGTTTGTAGTTCGAGTTGAGAGGAGAGTGGGCTGGAGCTAGGTGTAGCTCCAGCAGAGGAAGTTAAAGTTGAACGGTACCAGGGTTGGAGCCCTGGTGCCTTGGCTAGGAGGCAGACGGTGGTCTCCGTCAGCAGGAGATGGGAAGACGGCTCGGCAGAACCGAGGTGGACCGGGACAGGGTTGTAGCCCGCCGGTACCGACACGGGGAACTGATCTGGAAACCGTAGCACAGAGGGGGTACTCGGACCCTGAAGCCAGGACCGAAACCAGTGGCCTAGCTAATTAACTGATTGAGGCCAGGATTATAGGTCTTGTCCCACCCAAAGTCCCTAAGAGAAGACAACAGCCCACCGATAGGGATAGGAGGCCACCACCAGGGCCCATAGATCCCACGGGCCAGCGTCTGCGGACACGGCTCCTTAGGCCAAATCCAGCCGGGAGCGAACTCCTGAGTTCCAGACCAGGCAGTCCACCATACACAAAACAGGTGCAGAGGAAAAGGACAGTGACCACCAGCCTGGGTGGGGGACCCGAATGCAACCGGTCGCAGCGGCCGGCCACCAGCACCTTGGTTTACCAAAAGACTCGTGTGATTCATTTACTGTGAGTAACCAAACATTCCCCCGCACGTCCGGGCGCACCGGCCCTTGCCATCGCTATACCCTGCACAAAGACACTGGGTCCCACATCCCTACCCATGGGGGGTTAACATTCAGCTGCCACTACATCTCCCGCGGGTGCCCCACAACAGCAGTGGTGGTGTCCCACCTCACCACACACCGTGGGTGGCATCATGAACTTAATACAACCTAGCCCATACATCTACGTCCTCCCTTTTATTCGGCGTGTCCGCGAGACCCCCGGGTCCGGAGACCCTTGAGCTACCCCCCTAGAAGGTCCGGATCCGAGCAGCGGCGGCTGCTGGCACGGGGGCAGCACACATGCGGTCCAAGAGTTTAGAAATGAAGGGAAGATTGGAAACTGGTCTGTAGTTGTTTGTGCAGGATGGGTCAAGAGAGGGTTTTTTTTAATAATGAAGTAATGATAGAGTATTTGTGAAAGGAAGGGAAGATACCAAAAGAGACAGAGAGATTGAAGATGTTAGTTAGGTGAGTAATGATGACCGGAGAGAGGCACTGGAGTAGGTGTGAAGGGACGAGATCACTAGTGCAAGTAATAGAACAAGAAGAAGAGAGGAGCCTGGAGACTTCTTCCTCTGTGACTGGGTCAAATGTGGAAAGTGAGCTGGATGGGATGTGGGGAGGGATGGGAATCACGATGCTTGGTGGCTGGGAGCTGATCTCTCGGTGGGTGTTTTCTATTTTTTCTGTGAAGTACAAGACCAGGTCATCAGCATGAAAGCCTGTGATAGGGGTCTGTACTTTGGGATTGAGGAAGGAGTGAAAGGTGTCAAAGAGCTTTTTTGGATTGTTGGAAAGTGATGAGGTAAGGGTTGTGACCTAGGTTTGTTTGGCACAGTGAAGGGCAGAGTTGTAGGTTCTTAACATGAATTTGTAGTGGATGAAGTTTTGCGATTTGAGCCAGGACTGTTTTACCCTGTGTTTGGAGGTTCTAAGGGGTACTTTGCACACTACGACATCACAGCGATGTCAGTGGGGTCAAATTGAAAGTGACGCACATCCGGCGTCGCTGTCGACATCGGAGTGTGTAAATCGTTTTTGATACGATTAACGAGCGCAAAAGCATCGAAATCGTATCATCGGTGTAGCGTCGGTGATTTCCATAATTTCGGAAGGACTGATGTTATGATGTTGTTCCTCGTTCCTGCGGCAGCACACATCGCTGTGTGTGAAACCACAGGAGCGAGGAACATCACCTTACCTGCGTTCCGGCTGCAATGAGGAAGGAAGTAGGTGGGAAGGGATGTTTACATCCCTCTCATCTCCGCCCCTCCGCTTCTATTGGCCGCCTGCCGTGTGACGTCGTTGTGACGCCGCACGACCCGCCCCCTTAGGAAGGAGGCAGTTCGCCGGCCAGAGCGACGTCACAGGGCAGGTGAGTGCATGACAAGCTGCCGTAGTGATAATGTTCGCTACGGCAGCAATCACAAGATATCGCACCTGCGACGGGGGCGGGGACCATCGCTGCAGCGTCGGTAACACATTGTTACCGATGTCGCAGCGTGCAAAGCCCGCCTAAGAGCTTAATCCCCTAAAGGCCGAAGTTCCATATAATCTATAACACACTTTTCTTTCATTCTGATTCCTTGAAAAAGCTAAGGTGAAACGCATGTCAAGGTGTTGGATCGACATTTCTTGTTTTTATCAGCCACATATACTTTTTTGCTGAGGTAACTTGTTATTGTTGGTTGAAGTACGATGTAGTAAATTCACTTTTTAGTCTCCACTTCTTTTTTATGCTGTATACATATCAGCTTGTATCTACTTCTTTATTTATTTTTAGAAAAATAGAAGTTCGGTTACTGATATTGAGATTTAATGATTTTGTTATTTGCTCTCCATTGTCAGGAGATGTAAGTACATCCATATCTGACTTACTCTTTTAATTAGCTTCCCTATTTTAATATCTCTTTTGTTCTCATTATCTAATAAAATCTTTTTACATTAGGGAGTGTTTATTTTTCTGTACAAGTTATACACTGTTCATTCCGTTGGCTCACAAACTTCACTTCTATGATGACCCTCCAGCCACACTATGCGGTGACTCTGGAACTTTTGGACTTTACAGTCTCCATTTGTAGTTCATGAGACCAACTGTGTAGCTTCTAAAGCCAGCTTTACACGTTGCAATTTTGCATACGATATCGTATGCGAAATTGCAACACCCCCATCGTATGTGTGGCACGTTCAATTTGTTGAACGTGCCGCACAAACGATTAACCCCCGTCACACGTACTTACCCTCCATACGACCTCGATGTGGGCGGCGAACGTCCACTTCCTGGAGTGGGAGGGACATTCGGCGTCACATCGACGTCACGCGGCAGCCGGCCAATAGAAGCGGAGAGGCGGAGATGAGCGGGACGTAAACATCCCGCCCACCTCTTTCCTTCCGCATAGCCGGCTGGAGCCACGAGAGGCAGGTAAGATCTGTTCAATGTTCCCGGGGTGTCACACATTGCGATGTGTGCTGCCTCGGGAACATTGAACGACCTCACGTTCAATTCATGAGGAATGAACGACATGGATGCGATGAACGGATTTTCGTTCTATCGCAATCGCACATACCTGTCACACACTGCAATGTACCTTACGATGCCGGATGTGCGTCACTTACGACTTGATCCCGCCGACACATCGTAAGATACATTGCAGCGTGTAAAGCTGGCTTAAGTCATGCACACAGTCATTTGCTCCAACTATCGGTACACCATTGCAGGCCTCACTGGATGAGCTCGGGGAAAGGCATATATATATATATATATATATATATATAAATATATATATGTAGATATATATATATGTGTATGTATATATATATATATATATATATATTATATAAAGCTCAGTATATGTATGTATGTATGTATGTGTGTGTGTGTGTGTGTGTGTGTGTGTGTGTGTGTGTGTGTGTATGTCCGCTAAAGGAATTTGCACCGTCACATTTACAATCATGAAATTTTGCACAGACGCCCCATGTGACACCGGGAACGTCATAGACTATGATTTGA
This sequence comes from Anomaloglossus baeobatrachus, assembly GCF_048569485.1. Classification (NCBI taxonomy): domain Eukaryota; kingdom Metazoa; phylum Chordata; class Amphibia; order Anura; family Aromobatidae; genus Anomaloglossus; species Anomaloglossus baeobatrachus. The sequence continues at coordinate 399,672,479 of NC_134354.1, read as the reverse complement.
TGGGAAAAATTAACCCCGCGCTTTACAGTTACTCTCACAAATCCTGCCTCCATTAAACTGAATAGGTGGGAGCTGCAGGCTATTAATAGCAACTGTCAGTGGTTGCTATAGGAACAAAATAAACTGTTAGTATAAGAAGCTTATGTGTGAGGTAATAAGATGTCAGTGGTAAGACAGAGAGAGACAGAAAGACAGACAGAGACAGACGTGGAAAAAGACAGACCTGGAAAGAGACAGACGGGCAAAGAGACAGATGGGCAAAGAGACAGATGGGCAAAGAGACAGACCTGGAAAGAGACAGACGAGCAAAGAGACAGACGGGCAAAGAGACAGACTGGCAAAGAGACAGCCGGGCAAAGAGACAGATGGGCAAAGAGACAGATGGGCAAAGAGACAGATGGGCAAAGAGACAGACCTGGAAAGAGACAGACGGGCAAAGAGACAGACTGGCAAAGAGACAGACCGGCAAAGAGACAGACCTGGAAAGAGACAGACCTGGAAAGAGACAGCCAGGCAAAGAGACAGCCGGGCAAAGAGACAGCCGGGCAAAGAGACAGCCGGGCAAAGAGACAGCCGGGCAAAGAGACAGTTGGGCAAAGAGACAATTGGGCAAAGAGACAGACCTGGAAAGAGACAGACGGGCAAAGAGACAGACCTGGAAAGACACAGACCTGGAAATAGACAGACCTGGAAAGAGACAGACCTGGAAAGAGACTGATGGAGAAAGAGACAAAGATAGATGGGGAAAGAGACAGACGTGGAAAGAGAGAGACAGATAGACACAGAGATCTCGATAGATAGATTAATACAAATACAGACAGAGAGATAGAAACAGACAGAGACATAGACACAGACAGACAAAAAAGGCACAGACAGAGAGACAGACAGCGACACAAAGATACAGACTGGGAGAGAGACACAGAGAGACAGTTGCTATCCCGGGCAACACCCGTGTAGTACAGCTAACATAATATATATTTTTATATATATATATATATATATATATATATATAGACTTTTACCATGGTTGAAGTACAGGATTATAATCACCTACATCAGCACTGTGCTTTTACTGGGTCTGCGCTGATGCTCTTGCCTCCTCCTACAAGCCATCAGCCAGGGATACTGTGTCATTATAGTATTTTCGTCATAGCCGTGCTTCAGTCGGGTAACAAATATCACAAGTGGATTGCTATAAGGGACACACTGTGGATTTACAAATGGGGTTCAGGTAGGAAAACTGTTCTGACATCAGTAGGTTGATGTTACTAAACTGGAGGCTGGAAATCCAGAAGCCAATATGTACTGCTTCAGCATATGGGTCCTCTGTTGTTGGTGTTCACCAATGGCAATTAATACAGTTGTGCTCAAACGTTTACATAGCCCGACAAATTTTTTTGCTTTCTTTGTCTTTTTTCAGAGAATATGATTGATAACACAAAACCTTTTTTTCCACTCATGGATAGTGGCTGAGTGAAGCCATTTATTGTCAAACTAGTGTGTTTTCTCTTTTTAAATCATAATGACAACCAAAAACATCCAAATAACCCTGATCAAATGTTTACATACACTAGTTCTTAATACCATGTATTGCTGTGCCGCCCCTGCGTCAGCAGCCGGGCTGCTCGGATCCGGATCCGCGGTGGCTCGAGGGGTCTCCGGACCCGGGGTAGGGGTCGTGCGGCCACTCAAATAAAAGGGGGAGTATTTACATGTGTCTGTTTGGTTAAAGTTCGTGACGCCACCCGTGGTGTGTGGTAAGGGTGAAGTACCACCGCTGAAGCTGGGAGTACCTGGTGGCGATGGAGTGGGCAGCTAGGTGTTTAATCCCTTTACGGGTAGGGGGGATGCCCCGGGATTCGGTGATGGGGACGGGGAACGTGCCGTTGGGGATGTAAGGGTCACTTGTGTACTCACTCAGTCCAAAGAAATCTGACACCGACAACTTGGTAAACCAAAGTTCTTAACACTGCTGCCGCTCGGGGTAGCATGATCGGGTCCCGTTCCTGCTGGTGTTGCCTGATGATCTGTGACCTTTCCCTTGGCACACTGTTCTCTTCTTAGTTGGCCCCAATAGCCTGAAACTAGTCGGGTCCCGCTCCCCAATCTGGCTAACTGAGGGAGCTTGTGCTCAGGGTTCACGCTTGGGATTTCCTGGACCGCTTTAGTGGAAAGTCTTATCCCCCTCTTGCACTATTACCCCGATTTTGGAGCGGGTGGAGAGTTGATCTCGAAGGCTCCATTCTCATCGGGTCAATTGTTAGGTTGCCTGAAGCTACTCCCTGACCTAGGGTCCACGTACCCCGTCATGCCCTGATCACGGCCCAGTGATGATACAAGGCTGCCGGCTGTCCTCCTCGAGAATACTGTGCCCCTTGTCACGATCGCCTGCGACCGGGGGTCCAGCTCCTACTAGGCCCAGACCACCGTCTGCTACTTAGTACTTCCAAGGAGCCCAACTCCTGACCTCCTCTCACTTCCTGTCTCTCACTCAACTGAACCGCTCCTGACACTCCTGACCCCCCCTTAACCAACCCCCCAAGTGGGCGACCCTATTCAACTCAGGCCGTCGACTGGTGTGTCTGCTGAGTGTGGTGCAGTGTGTTCCTAGGATTTTAATTAGCTGTTTTTGGCAACACCATTGGTTGGGGACCCACAACCAAGGAGGAGGTGGATATTGCATAGAAGGGCAGATTGCACAATACCCTGTAACGACCTGATAGGCCAGGGCGTCACATTCCCCCTTGGTTAAACGTAGCTCGTCCGCAAGCTACAGGACATCAGAGGTTTATCTTTTTTTTTTTTTAACTGGGAAAATAGGAAAATAACATTTTTATTTACACAGGTTCATCCCAAAAAATGGAGGCTTGGTACTTAAATGTTACACAACTTTTTCAGAGTTCATCGTTACAACGGTGGAACGCTACTGGTTTAGTTAGTAGCGGAGGCTCAACCTGCTCCATTGCAGCTTCTTCCTGCAACAGTCCAGTCCCAATGTCCCGTATCCCGTTAACCCGCCACCCAAACAACCTGACCCTCTGCATACCTATGGTGGATCCGTGACCAGGTTAAGGTCCCGGGTGTTGTAATAGACAACTCTGGTGGGCACAGGAGTAGAGATGAGCGAACCAGTAGTGGTTCGGCTCGCGTTCGGTTCGCCGAACCGAGGACTGGTTCACGGTCAGTTCGCCGAACCGGTTCGGCGAACCACTCGAACCGCATAGGAAACAATGGGAGGCAATCACAAACACATAAAAACACCTAGAAAACACCCTCAAAGGTGTCCAAAAGGTCACAAACAGCTCACAACACAACACAAACACATGGGAAAGTGACAAAGACATATACTCATGCGAAAACAAAAGAGCTGGACAATGAAAAAAGAGGAGGAGACACAGATATAGGCATGGCATGCCCTTCTAAAATGATGTAAAACACCTCAAGGTGACTCAAAGTGGAGTCTCTCTTTTTTCCAAAAATTGGGCCACACAGACACCCCTTCAGTGGCAGCACTTGTGCCCCAGTCGTACACTTCACAGGTAGATTTGCATCAAGCACATTCAAAAATACGCCATCCTTAACCGTCCCCAGGATGGCACCGGAGTAGGTAGCAAAGTCTTTGCTGATACATGACTTGTTCATCTTGGCTCCTTTTTAAAAACACAGCAAGCAAGAGTTACTCCAAGCAGAGTCTCCCTTTTTTCCAAAAATTGGGCCACACAGACACCCACCCCTTCAGTTGCAGCACTTTTGCCCCAGTTGTACACTTCACAGGTAGATTTGCATCAAGCACATTGAAAAATACGCCATCCTTAACTGTCCCCAGGATGACACCGGGGTAGGTAGCAAAGTTTTTACTGATCCCAGATCTGTTCATCTTGGATCATTTTTAGAAACACAGCAAGCAAGGGTTACTCCAAGCGGAGTCTCCCTTTTTTCCAAAAATTGGGCCACACAGACACCCACCCCTTCAGTGGCAGCACTTGTGCCCCAGTTGTACACTTCACAGGTAGATTTGCATCAAGCACATTCAAAATACACAAGCATTTACTCTCCCCAGGATGACACAGGGGTAGTAAATTCCTTGTGGATCCATGACTTGTTCATTTTGATGAACGTTAGTCTGTCCACATTGTCACTGGACAGACGCATGCGCTTATCTGTCAGCACACACCCAGCAGCACTGAAGACATGCTCAGAGACAACGCTGGCAGCTGGACATGACAATATCTCCAAGGCGTAAGTTGAGAGCTCTGGCCATTTTTCAAGATTTGAAGCCCAAAATGAGCAAGGCTCCAGTTGCAAAGTCATGGCATCGATGTTCATTTGGAGATACTCCTGTATCATCCTCTCCAGCCGTTGACTATGTGTCAGACTTGTTGTCTCTGGTGGCCTTGCAAAGGATGGTCTAAAAAAATTATGAAAAGATTCAATAAAATTGCTGTTACCAGCACCAGATACGGTGCTGCTGGGACGGGTAGACTGTTGAAGATGACGAGACCGTCCCATGTTTGTCGAGTTACAACTGGGAGATTAACTCCGTGCACCACGGGTGTTTGGTGGAAAAGCAGAGTTAAGGTCGAGTAAAAGCTTTTGCTGATACTCCTGCATACGTGCGTCCCTTTCTATGGCTGGAATTATGTCACAAAATTTGGACTTGTACCGGGGATCTAATAGTGTGGCAAGCCAGTACTCATCATCACTTCTAATTTTGACAATACGAGGGTCATGTTGGAGGTAGTGCAGCAAGAAGGCGCTCATGTGTCTGACGCAGCCATGCGGACCAAGTCCACCCTGTGTTTGTGGCATAGAGGTGCTAACCGTTATTTCTTCCTCTGACATCTCCCCCCAACCTCTTTCAACTGAAATTTGACCAAGGTCTCCCTCATCCGCTGAGTCTTCCATGTCCATGGACAGTTTGTCCTCCATTTCTTCATGTTCTCCTGCACCTTCCTCAACATTTCGCTTGCTACCATGCTCCCTTGTTGATCCCTGTCCCCCATGGTCCCATGCCTGCCACCTTGGTGATGATGAACGTCTGGACCTTGGTGATGTTGTTGTCTCTTGCGCATATGAATCCTCCTGTAGTTCCTCCCCTTCCTGTTGTCCCACCCCCTGAGTCCGAATAGTGTTTAGCGTGTGCTCCAGCATGTAAATGACTGGAATTGTCATGTTGATAATGGCATTGTCAGCGCTAAACATATTCGTCGCCATGTCGAAACTGTGCAGAAGGATGCATAGGTCCTTGATCTGAGACCACTCCATCAGGGTGATCTGCCCCACCTCTGCATCTCGTTGGCCCAGGCTATACATCATGACGTATTGCACCAGGGCTCGGTGGTGCTGCCACAGTCGTTGTAACATGTGGAGAGTCGAATTCCAGTGTGTCGGCACATCGCATTTCAGGTGATGAACCGACAGGCCGAAAGACTTCTGGAGCGATGCAAGTCGCTCAGCTGCGGCGGTTGAACGGTGGAAGTGAGCAGACAGTTTTCGTGCCCTGTTCAGAAGGCCATCGAGGGCGGGATAGTGTGTTAAAAATTGCTGGACAACAAGGTTCAACACGTGAGCCATACAAGGCACATGTGTCACCTTGCCCAGGCGAAGGGCCGTACCCAGGTTTGCAGCATTGTCGCACATGGCCTTACCAGGCTTCAGGTTGAGTGGAGACAACCATTTACCAAACTCAGTCTCCAGAGCTGCCCACAACTCAGCCGCTGTGTGACTCTTAGTTCCAAGACATTTCAAGACAAAGACCGCCTGATGCCGTTGCGCTCTGCTGCCAGCATAGTAATGAGGGGTGCGTGATTCCTTCTGCGCAGTTACAACGATGGTGGCTTGACCAGGCAGGCTTGGGGCAGAGGTGGAGGACCCAGACGAGGTTGAGGAGGCAGAAGCAGTGGAGGAACTTGGACAGACAGAGGATTGACACACAAGTCGTGGGGACAGCAAGACTTGTGCAGCAGACCCTTCACCATCTATCACCATAGTTACCCAGTGCCCAGTCAGCGACATGTAACATCCCTGTCCATGCTTACTGGTCCAAGTATCGGTGGTGAAATGCACCCGTTGACACACAGAGTTTCTCAAGGAAGCAGTGATGTTGTGTGCGATATGCTGGTGTAGCGCAGGCACACCTTTCTTAGAGTAGTGGCGACTGGGCATCTAGTACTGGGGCACAGCGACAGACATAAGGTCTCTAAAATCCTGTGTGTCCACCAGGCGGAAAGGCAGCATTTCGGTAGCCAAGAGCTTACAGAGGGATAAAGTCAACCTCTTAGCTTTGTCATGGGTCGCAGGAAATGGCCTTTTATTTGTCCACATCTGAGGGACAGAGATCTGGCTGCTGTGTGTAGACGGTGGTGAGTAGGGTGTCCCTGGAAAAATGCAGGTTTGTGAAGAAAGTGCAGGCGTAGACATGATGTTGCCTTCATCCAACGTTGGTGCTATCGATGTCTGAGAAAGCTGTACACACGCACTTGTTTTCCCTTCCAAACCAACTGATGACCTACCAAGCAATGCGGTTACAGTGGTGGAAGTTGTGCGTGGAAAACCAGGTGTGACAGCTGTCCCCACAGTCCTAAAAGATGAAGAGCGCATGGATGCACTGGAAGGGGCAGGTGGTGGATGGTCCGCTCCGCTAGGCCGCATTGCAGCACGGTAAGCTTCCCACTGTGACATATGATAATTATGCATGTGACGATTCATGGAAGAAGTTGTCAAACTGCTGAGGTTTTGCCCTCTACTAACAGAATCACGACAAATTTTACATATCACATGATTTGGGCGATCTTTTGCTATGCCAAAAAAGGTCCAGGCTAGGCAAGGCTTAGAGGGCATGCGACCTGCTGAGCCACCCCGACTAGTGCTCAGAGGCAGAGTGGTGGCTGAGGATGCAGTTGTAGACATGCTACCAGTACTCCTCCTCTGTCCAGGAAGGCGCAAGGTAACTTCATCGTCAGTAGCATCCTCCTTAACAGTAGGTGGGATCTAGAAGTTCCTCATCAAGCGTTGTGTTTGCACTTCCCTCCCCCTCAGACCGAGCCTCTTCCTGCCCTGAACGAATATTTAAGTTGTCATCCAAATCTGGTATCTGCGTCTCATCATCATCAGTATGTTCCTCATTGTCTATTACAACAGGTGTTCAGTTTGTGAATAAGGGTCAACATTATGCTCAGAAACTTTGTCATCACGGCCTGAATCTGAGTCACAAAGGTTCTGAGCATCACTGCAGACCATTTCCTGGTCTGTACTCACTGTAGCTTGGGAGCAGACCTCTGATTCCCAGGCTATAGTGTGACTGAACAGCTCTGCAGACTCAGCCATCTCTGTTCCACCATACTGTGCAGGGCTGATACAGACTTGAGAGCTGGGAGAAAGCAAGTGTGATTGGGATGACAACTCAGGAAACTGGTGTTTTTTGGATGCGGTAGTTGAGGTGGAGAAGAGGGCACTTGTTGGACCACTTGAGATCCATTCAAGCATTTTCTTTTTTTGGGCAACATCTACCTGTGTTCCAGTTGTTCGTTTTCGTAAAAAAGGGAGCACATCCGATTGTCCACGGAAAGTATAAGACATCTTACTTTTGCTGGAAGATGGCCAATCTTCAGCAGATGTTAATGGAGCTTTGCCACCTTCCCGACGGACACAAACTTTTTTTCCTTTTCCAACATGCCTGTTCCCCTTTACACCAGCATCTGTCATTTTGCCACTCATTTTGCTAGCGACAAGATTGTCCACTTAAAATGTGGTAGTAAAAATTGAGAGGTGGTGTAGATTGCAGCGGTGGTCTACCTTTATTGACAGCAGAATAAACAACAATAACTATCCCGGACAATGAAACTATGGCCCTTAAAATGGCAGCACAGTTTGCTAGTATAATAGCTTAGTAAAAGTGAGCTTGAGTGTGCAATGCAGAGGTGCTGCAAATATCTTTGCACTAGTGGGTCACTAATGAAGTCCAACAGCCACTTTTAGGATGCCACTAAGTTTCCTCAGTGTTTGGTATTATAATGGCTTTGTAACAATGAGCTTAAGTGTGCAATGCAGAGGTGCTGCAAATTTCTTTGCACTAGTGGGACACTAATGAAGTCCAACAGCCACTTTTAGGGTGCCACTAAGTTTCTTCAGTGTTTGGTATTATAATGGCTTTGTAACAATGAGCTTGAGTGTGCAATGCAGAGGTGCTGCAAATATCTTTGCACTAGTGGGACACTAATGAAGTCCAACAGCCACGTTTAGGATGCCACTAAGTTTCCTCAGTGTTTGGTATTATAATGGCTTTGTAACAATGAGCTTGAGTGTGCAATGCAGAGGTGCTGCAAATATCTTTGCACCAGTGGGACACTAATGAAGTCCAACAGCCAATTTTAGGATGCCACTAAGTTTCCTCAGTGTTTGCTAGTATAATGGCTTTGTAACAATGAGCTTGAGTGTGCAATGCAGAGGTGCTGCAAATATCTTTGCACTAGTGGGACAGTAATGAAGTCCAACAGCCACTTTTAGGATGCCACTAAGTTTCCTCAGTGTTTGGTATTATAATGGCTTTGTAACAATGAGCTTGAGTGTGCAATGCAGAGGTGCTGCAAATATCTTTGCACTAGTGGGACACTAATGAAGTCCAACAGCCACTTTTAGGATGCCACTAAGTTTCCTCAGTGTGTGGTATTACAATGGCTTTGTAACAATGAGCTTCAGTGTGCAAAGGGCAGGAGGGTACAGTAGCCGGGTTGTGGGTCAGTGTAGAGGAAAAGAAGCCTCACTTTTTATCCCTCCTAATGGTGAAATGCAGCAAGGAACTCCCTGACCTTAGCTACACAGACGCTCTTATCTGTAGCTGTTAAACAACGGTTTCCACGGACCTGACTGTCACCTATGGCTCTGAGCCTGCTGTAATTAGCCCTTACAAGGGCTGAAAGAAACTTCTATCCCTATTCTGTATAGCGCTGTGTGTAGAGCGTACACAGCAGTATCGGCGACAGGAGCTGCGTGACAGGTGGCTAACACTCAGACGCAAAAGGCAGATAATGCCGTGCTGGAACAAAATGTCCGTTTTATAATGCAGGGACATGTGACATGGACATCCTATCACACATGCCGTTGCTTCTCTGGCTAAAAGTCCACTTAGCTGTGTGTGTGTCTGGGATTGGCTGACATGCTGGCCCGCCCCACTACACGTGCGCTTAGCAAGGGAAGGAAGAACAGAAAAAAAAAATGGCGATCGCCATTATCCCGGCAGCAGTGATCTGAACGCGCTGTTCCCGCACACTATACGCTGAAATTTCATAATAGTGTGAGTCAAAGAGTGACTTACACTATTACAGCGGAAAGTCAGCGAGTAATTAGCTTGGCATTTTGCTGCTAGAACCGTTCTCGAACGTAACTAGAACTATCGAGCTTTTAGCAAAAAGCTCGAGTTCTAGTTCGATCTAGAACAGCCCCCAAAATCACTCGAACCGCGAACTGGAGAACCACGAACCACAAACCGCGCTCAACTCTACACAGGAGGTGCAATTATTTACAAGAACACACATCTGTGTTGGTCACAACCAGTCCTATGACCATAGTCTATGTTTACTACTATAATTATAACGAAGTCCATGTACTCTGTGTACACACTTAGGAATCTTCTCGCAAATCAGGTAATTTTCTCGCTTTCACTCAAACCTATTGATTAGACACTTATTTTCTAACATTCTCCATGTGAAAAATAACAAACTTTGGAAAATAAGAAACGAAACATAGATACCTAACAGTTCTGTCTTAACATTATACATTACTGGACTACCGGGTCCCGTAGCCACGCTTCCTTGTGACTACGTACTACCGACGCTGACACAAACTCTTCTTCCAGCATTTTGTGCTTGGTCACCTCAAGGGCATAACAGCCCCGTTCACTACAATGCCGGGTATAGGTGACCATGTCCTCGGGTTCCAGATTTCGCTCGGGGTGCCCCTTGTGGAGGTGCTGTACAACATCTCGTCGGGACACAAACACCCCGGCTGTGAGGCCTGCCTCCCGGATGAACCCCCATCCCTGAACAGGGTCAAAATGATCCACTAGACCACAGCACCGTGGCCTATGGACTCGGGAAGCAGCGCTCCTCACCTGCTCTTTCTCCTGCTATGTACGGGTGGCAAGCTCCTGTCATCGCCGGTCTCGGGTTACTATCTCCTGTTGCAATCTCTGTTGGTGTCGTTCCCAGTAGGGGGCGTCAGCATCCGGCCTCGGCTCCCTAGCTGGCTCTGGCTTTAAGTGAACGGTTGCAGCCCCAACAGCCGTTGGGATGCCGCGCGGCGGTGAAACCGGTAGCTCTTCAGGTTCCACCTCTGCTATATCCGGTAGATGTACCGACTGCTCCGCAGCCGGGGTTGCAGAGTCCGGGTGCTCCGCCTCTTAGGACGGGCCTGGTGATGCGGCCCGGTCTGGTCTGGCCAGTGTTGGGGTGATGGCTGATGTGACCTGATCGGGTGACAGAACAGGGGGTTCTGCAGCTGTGTACTTAGGGGCTGAAGGTTCCGCTGCCGGGCTTGGAGCAGGCAGCTCGGCTTCCGCCGAGGATGGGGTTGGTGGCGGTGGAGTGCACACCGCGAGCGGGGGCGGTCCAGATTAATCAGCCGCATAGGGCAATCATCAGGTACTGGGCAACCGCTTACCCTCTCTTCATGTGGGATCTCCATCTCACGGGCTCGCACCGCCATCGCCAAGCTCCTCATGTCTTCCCTCCAGTGGTTCAGTATAAACAGGAATTGCTTCCACATTCTCATGCACAGCTGCTCTGTCTCTTCCTCAATCTAGGTCGCGGTCCCGGGAACAGCATGTTCCGGTGACCAGCTCCGCTCCGCCATCTTGACTCTGCGTTGTCCAGGAACATTACGGCAGAGTCCTGGAATCCCTGCTTCTCTTCCGCTGCTGTTACATGCCGTCACGCCCCCTCAGTTTTCATTCAGCACTCTCTCTCGTGCTGTGGCCCTCTGGGAACTTCTGGTTCCGGCCTCGCTCTCAGGACGAAGAGCGGGGATTCTGCTTTGCGCGCTTTCGCAGAGAAGATGGCGTTTTGGCACCAAAAGATGGCGGAAGATGGCGGATTTGGCAGGAAACGGGGCTTTTGACTCGCGGTTTCGGTCTTCAAGGCGCACATCACCCAGGTAAGTGGGTCCTGCTCGTATCCTGTTCGTAATGCCAAGTATTTTGAGGTGTGCCACCGCCGCGTCAGACGCCGGGCTGCTTGGATTCGGATCCGCGGTGGCTCGAGGGGTCTCCGGACCCAGGGTAGGGGTCGTGCGGCCACTCAAATAAAAGGGGGAGTATTTACATGGGTCTGTTTGGTTAAAGTTTGTGACGCCACCCGTGGTGTGTGGTAAGGGTGAAGTACCACCGCTGAAGCTGGGAGTACCCGGTGGCGATGGAGTGGGCAGCTAGGTGTTTAACCCCTCCACGGGTAGGGGGGATGCCCCGGGACTCGGTGATGGGGACGGGGATGTGCCGTTGGGGATGTAAGGGTCATTTGTGTACTCAGTCCAAAGAAATCTGACACCGACAACTTGGTAAAACAAAGTTCTTAACACTGCTGCCGCTCGGGGTAGCAAGTTTGGGTCCTGTTCCCGCTGGTGTTGCCTGATGATCTGTGACCTTTCCCTTTGCACACTGTTCTCTTCTTAGTTGGCCCCAATAGCCTGAAACTAGTTGGGTCCCGCTCCCCAGTCTGGCTACCTGAGGGAGCTTGCTTTCATGGTTCATGCTTGGGATTTCCTGGACCGTTTTAGTGGAAAGTTCTATCCCCCTCATTGCACTATTACCCCGATTTTGGAGCAGGTGGAGTGCGGATCTTGAAGGCTCCGTTCTCGTCTGGTCAATTGTCAGGTTGCCTGAAGCTACTCTACTCCCTGACCTAGGGTCCACGTACCCTGTCGTGCCTTGGTCCCGGCCCGGTGATGATACAAGGCCGCAGGCTGTCCTCCTCGACAGTACCGTGCCCCTTGTCACAATCCCCTGCGACCGGGGGTCCAGCTCCTACTAGGTCCAGAACACCGTCTGCTACCTAGTACTTCCAAGGAGCCCAGCTCCTGACCTCCTCTCACTTCCTGTCTCTCACTCAACTGAACCGCTCCTGACACTCCTGACCCCCCCTTAACCAACCCCCCAAGTGGGCAACCCTATTCCACTCAGGCCGTTGACTGGTGTGTCTGGTGGGTGTGGTGCAGAGTGTTCCTAGGATTTTAATTAGCTGCTGTTGGCATCACCATTGGTTGGGCACCCACAACCAAGGAGGAGGTGGCTATTGCACAGAAGGGCAGATTGCACAATACCCTTTAACGACCTGATAGAGGGGGCAATGTGACGCCCTGACCTAACATCAATAACAGCTTGAAGTCTTTAGTGGTAGTTGTTGAAGAGGCTCTTTATTTTCACAGATGGTAAAGAAGCACATTCTTCTTGGCAAAAAGCCTCCAGTTCCCGTAAATTCCTGGGCTTTCTTGCATGAACTGGAAATTCCTGGGCTTTCTTGCATGAACTGCGCACTTGAGTTCTCCCCAGTGTGGGTCAATGATATTGAGGTCAAGAGACTGAGATGGACACTCCAGAACCTTCACTTTGTTCTGCTGTAGCCAATGTCAGATAAACTTGGTCTTGAGTTTTGGATCGTTGTCATGTTGGAACATCTAAGTACGTCCCATGCGCAGCTTCCAGCCTGATGAGTGCAAATATGCCTCCAATATTTGTTGATAACATGCTGCATTCATCTTTCTTTCAACTTTGACCAAGTTTCCTGTGCCTTTGTAGCTCACACATCCCCACATCATCAGCGATCCACCTCCGTCCGTGCTTTACGGTAGGAATGGTGTTCCTTTCATCATAGGTCTTGTTGACACCTCTCCAAATGTAACATTTATGGTTGTGGCCAAAAAGTTCGATTTTAGTCTCATCACTCAAAATTACCTTGTTCCAGTAGTTTGGAGGCTTTTCCCTGTGCTGTTTGGCGTATTGTAGGCAAAATACTTTGTGGCCTTTACACAATAATGGCTTTCCTCTGGAGACTCGACCATGCAGCCCATTTTTATTCAAGTGCCTCCTTATTGTGCATTTTGAAAAAGCCACACCACTAGTTTTCAGTGAGTCCTGTATTTCAACTGATGCTATTTGTGGGCTTTTCTTTGCATCTCAAACAATTTTCCTGGTAGTTGTAGCCAAAATTTTGTTGGTCTACCTGATCGTGGTTTGGTTTTTACAGAGCACCTGATTTTCCATTTGTCAATCACAATTTGAACACTGCTGACTGGCATTATCAATTCCTTGGATATCTTATTGTATCCCTTTCCTGTTTTATACAGTTAAACTATCTTTTCCCATACATCTATTGACAGTTCTTTTGATTTCCCTATGAAAATTTTACCATTATTAGCCATTCAAACCCATTTGTGTCAACCTCTGTGCATGTTATCAGGCCAAAATCACCAGGGCATATTAACTTTTGATCAGGGTCATTTGGATGTTTTTGGTTGTCATTATGATTTAAAAAGAGACAAAACAGTAGTTTGACAATAAATTGCTTCACCCATCCACTAACCATAAGTGGAAAAATGTTTTTGTGTTATCATTCATATTCTCTAAAAAAAAGGTCAAGAAAGCAAAAAATCTGGGTAAACTTTTGAGCACAACTGTATATGTTTGTGGTGTGTCCATTTTGTGTAAAGCATATCTAATGCATGTATGCCATTTGTGCAGCACATGTCTGGGCTGTAAGCAGGGGTGCAATGTATGTGTTTATGTGTAAATGTGCGCAGTTTACTCTATTACTCTAATCTATATGAAGTGCATAGTGCATTTGTCCATGCATCAAATCTGAGTGTTTTTTTGCTGCATGATCTTAATGTACAGGGCATTGATAAATTATTCATACCCCATGAACCTTTCAACATTCCCCCAACCGTGTTTCCCTGAGAATAGGCCCTACCCCAAAAATAAGCCCTAGCACATTTTTTGGGGCAAAAAAAAAAGACAGTCTTATTTTCTGGGAAACACGGTATATACTATATATATATATTTAATATATTTATGTTATATGTTATATAGGGACACTGTTATACAATGATGTAATCTACCACATTCAATATACACAATTATCCACAGAAAAGGACATAAATTCAAAAGTAGTAAAAATAAACTCACCAAAAGCAGCCTTTTGCCAACATGTCAAGCGCATTATCAGGATGCAGCCAGCTCCCTATGATAAGTTTGGGGGCAATACAGGTGCAGAGTACCGATGAGACAGCCACTCTCAACCTCCTATATCTTGGACGGGGTGGTTGCTGATATTATACCTGCACACAGATGGGGTTTGCATAGGGCGCCAGTCACACAGGTATGTGCGATGCACAGTGTCTGGCTTAAAGCCTATTGCTGACGCCCATACTGTTAGATCAGGCGGGCTGCCCAGCACTAAATAAATGTCTCAACACACAGGACAGATACCCCAAAGGGCATCCTGCAGAAATTTGGGCAATAAAAAATGATATAAAACGATATTTAATAAAGTGAGGTATTGGTTCATATTTTGGCCAAAATACATACTCGGCGTCATTAGTCCCCATGCTAATAAGTCCCTACACTACATTCAAAATTATTCACAGAAAAGGACATAAATTCAAAAGAAGTAAAAAAAAAACCTCACCAAAAACAGCCATTAGCCACAGGTGAAACAGCAAAAGCACTAGCAGAAAAGTTGGAAGAGTGACTCCTGACCAACTGATCATGCAAATTCCTAGATCTACGTATAGAAATGTTAGGATGTCCAGAGATAATCTTAGACAGAATGTGGACTGCCCTAAGAATAGCCCACTTTTTTTCCAAGCAGTTTCTCATAAACGAGAATTGCGAGTGATTAATCTAATTTGATTATTGGATTTATCATCTTTCGATGAATATAATAGTATATCGTGTGATGAATATTTCGCTTGATGGTAGGCTCTCCTGACCATTCTCCTACTTTTTTTTTTTAATTCTTTATTCATAAACAGATCACAACAAACCAAAGGCTGACATACGAAAGCCTGATACACATAACAGTGGGTATAAGGGCGAGCCGACTACAGTTACAAGAAATACTCCAATCAGCTTACCCAAACCAGGATGTGGATCTGAACATTTAAATATATACAAAAGGCGATTTGGATGGACCGTGCAGCCTTAGGGGGGAGGGAACCCTGAAGAGAATAATAGAGAAAGAAGGAAGGGAAGAGAGAAAAAAAGAGAAAAAAAGGGGGGATCTATATAATCTGATGTTATGACCACCTATTAATGGTTTAATGTATGTCATAAGGTGTGTGTTCTGTGGTGAACGTAGAGGTGGCCTGTGCTTGTTGCGTTTTTTTCTCCCCCCCATATATGTCTAGATGAGTCAGATATCTCACGTGTGCATTGTGTTTACACTGGTCCCCGTGACAACACTTCCCGTGGGTGTTTGTTGCCGCCGCGCGTGCGCGCAGGAGGTGACTTTCGGGTGTCGTCGCTCGGCGGCCTCAGTAGTCCCGATGCGCATGTCGAGTGATGTCACTGAGGGAATTCCCTCTGACGTGCGTGTCGGGTGTGAGGGCCGCCATGCGGCGACGCAACGTCCGGGCCTCCCGTCCTGCGCGCATGCGCTGCTATGTCAGCGTCACAGACACGTGGAATACGTTGCAAGCAATCCTGGCCATATGCGGATATAAAATGGGGAGCGTGCTGTGAGCACATCCATTCGCCTGCTCCCCGCTGATGAAGCTTTTGCGACACATGCGTCCAGGTTGAAGGTTACTCTCTCACTCACCTCTGAGCCACCATTGGTAGGCCCTCTGCCTATGCACTATGGGTAAGTTTGGAATGCTTCTCCTTATATTGTGATCATCTGATCCTATGGTGCATTTCAACTATACTTTGTTGATAGCAATTGTACTTTGTTACTTAGCCCTATGGGGTAATGATGGGCCAAGTCATGGTGGTTCTTTGAGGGGTGGGTGTGTAGGAATCCACCTTACCTCATGTATGTAACTTATGGAAAATGAATTTAAATATTCTATGGTTGTTCATAATAAGATTTAAATATTTTTATAATTGAATGAGTCTCCTATACGTGTTTTTTACACGAAGTATATACCCAAACCAGGATGTGGATCTGAACATTTAAATATATACAAAAGGGGATTTGGATGGACTGTGCAGCACTAGTTAAGAACCGGGCCCCGCTGCCCTTAGGGGGGAGAGAATCCTGAAGAGAATAATAGAGAAAGAAGGAAGGGAAGAGAGAAAAAAAGAGAAAAAAAAGGGGGAAAGGGGTTAGAGGGAAATCGGGGAAGTATTACGTCACCGCCGGAGTCTGCTCCAGCGACTTCTGCTCTGATCGCCAGGCGACGACGTGTTCCTGCCGTGGATAGTGCTGGTGATGGGAGAGAAGTCTATGCCAGCGGCACCAGTGGGCGCAGGCTCCGATCATCCACTGGGCTGGGTTAGCTTGGGATCTGCAGTACCGCTCGCTGACTGTGGGTGGCATGTGTCTTCCAGCTGAAGTTGCCAGCGTTCAGCTACAGCCAATGGGAAGACACCACACCCTTCTTATTTCCCCTCCTGTCACATGATTACTGCCAGATATAATTCTGATTTTCCTGGCTCCTGTTACGTCCTATTCTGTTGGTGATTCCTGTGTTGACTTCTGTGTGTTTTTGACTACCCTTCTGCCTACTGTTTTTGTACCTTGCTGCCCGACCCGGATCTGACCTCTGCTACGTTTGCTGACTACGTCACTGCCTGCCGATTCACTCCCTGTTCCGCAATTCCTGGTTTGACCCTGCCTGACTACTACTCTCATCGGATTGCAGCCTTCCACAGGTAGTGATCTCCAGGGTCCTGTGTAATTCCAAATCCCTGTATAGGGGTTAAAGGATTTCAGGGTTCTGGGGGTCCTACTTGGTGAGTGGATTCCCTCTAGCCTCCCCTTTACAGCCCATCTGAGTCTGTGGATCCAGGCAGGCATTACAGGAAGGGAGAGGTGGAATGAAGAGGAAGGGGCGAGGGTGGAAGGCCAGTGAAGAGGGGGGAAAACCGATCCCTCCGGGGGGTAAGCCCCATTCAAACCAAAGCGACAGCATTAGTCAGCCAGCAAGTGGTCCTAATCATCTGAAAACTTAAATTCCAGCCAGGGGAGCCAGGTCCTATAGAAGTGCTCAGACTTGTCATGAAGCTAAGAGGTCAAGTCCTCCATTAGTAGCAACTCATTGACCTTCGAGGCCCAAAGGGACAAGGTGGGGGGAGCGCCAGACTTCCATTACAAGGGGATGCATGACCTAGCCGCCATCACCAAGAAACGCAATGACAATCTTTTGTGCAAGGAAACCGGGGCCTCCGAGAGCTGTAACAAGAACAACTCCGGTCCCAGAGTCTGGGTTGTAACCGTCACATGTCTGATCACCTCACCCACTCCAGCCGAGAACCGCTCCAAAGCTGGACAGCACCAGAAGATGTGCACAAAACCATTCTCCTACTTTAACCCCGTTCATAAAACCTCTCTTTGAGGTCACTCACCTGTTTTATGAAATCAGAGTCTATTGAGCAAATTGTTGTAAGAGAAGGAACTGTGCTATACAAATGGATGTAATCATGGACCTCAGATGTGACAAAGAGTCACGCAGCAGTGTTTTGGTGGAAGTTGATTTATAAAATATGTCAGTCTGTATAGTGCTAGAAACATCTCTTTTTATCGTAAAATCCAGAAATTCAATTATATCCCTAATATATTGATAAGAAATTTGGATATTACGATAATTGGTCCATCTGCATGAATTTCTGTAAAGATGAAATTTAACCATACTACAGTACATAATAAAGATGTCATGGATATGGTTCATCGATGTATGTTGATTAGACAGGAAGAAGTCCCTTTCCCACAGCCCCAGGAACAATTTGGCATATGAGAGCGAAAAAGAGGGCCCCATAGCTGTTCCCTGGAGCTGTAGGAAGAAGGACCCCTTAAAAGTGAAAAAAAAAATTGATGAGTTACTATAAACTCCAATACTTATAAAATGAAGATTTTTTTAACTCCTGTGGCATACTCGACATCTGCAAAAACAATTTGGCTGCTGACTGTCCATCGGTGTGTGTTTAATATTGGTGAAAAGATAAAACAATCACTGCCGGCAGCCAGCGAGGGCACCCAAGACAGTGAAATCCTAGGTACATTGCCCCCTGGGAAATATGCAAATCAAAAAGGTCCGTGGAGCCTCTGTTAGGAGTCTCAACACAGAAACCAGCCAGATATTCCTCCGGGAAGGACCTAGCCAAGGAGTGGCTCTTTTTAGGAGACCACCATAACCACCATATTAAGTGGCCCTTTTAGTCAATATCCAACTTTTTGACAAGTTTAAAGATATGACAAGGGAAATACCAAGGCCAGGTATCCATCCACAGACAACTGTTTCGGGGTATTGCCCCTCATCAGTGTGGAGTAGGATTCTTAATATTGGTGAAAAGGGACTCAATAGCCCCTGTCAAAGAAATAATATTTTTCCCAACATGCATATTGTCCACCTTCCTTAATATTTCCCCTATATTTTTAACAAAATATAGTAGACTCCCCACCAGAGGATGAAGTTTAGAATCAATCTGTTGACGTTTTCAAGGTAATTGCCTCTACCCGAAATTATAGGTCTACCCGGAGGCACACACATATCTTTATGCACTTTTGGGAAAAGGTACAACGTAGGTATCACAGGTTCCATGATAAGTAGTGCTGAAGCCAGCTCCTTACTAATCACTCCATCCATAGTAGCGCTCTCAATAATATTACATAATTCAGAATGGAATTTGGACAACGGGTTTAAGATAAGTTTTTTATAACACTCCTTATTGTTCAGTTGGCGGAAAGACTCAGCTTCATACACGGCTTTAGACCAAATTACATTATTAACACCCTTATCCGCTGGCTTAGGCACTACATCAGGCAACCTTTGTAATTCACGTAAACATGTCTGTTCCTCTCTGATGAGGTTGTCATGTCCAATATATTGAAGGATCTTACAAAAATCCTTTCAGGCAATCTGAACAAATAGATCAATATTGGCACAAGAGGATAATGAGGGACACTTTTTGGCTCAAGGTGTCATAGAGGGGGGTATCTTACCGCCGCTATCAATGGTATTTTGTTCAATGAATAAATCCTTCAGTGTCCTCAGGGCCTCTGTTCCTCTTAGGCAAAAATATGTGCAAAGAATCATCAAAAAATGTTTTTTTGAAGATAAAAGAGAGCGCAAATATATGCAGTTATTTTATAGCCTTACAAACATTGAATTTGGCTGCTGGAGAAATTCCACGGCAGGGAGAAAGGAGGAGGAGTGGAGCACGTCCATCCAGAAATTCCATGTGGTCCTAACATGCTGCGTTGTGACACTTTCAATGACTCTAGTGGTATTAAGATATATAAAATCAAATAATGCATATCGTGTACTTCTAAAGCAGTAATTTATTATGCCACATGCCATATTTCAAAGATATGTCAGACTTATCCTCAGACAATTGAAGGTACACATGTGCAAGCATGTCAATGGGATTGCTTTGGCAGTAAACTACACAGACATATCCATATTAAAAACGATACCAAAGCATTTTAAACAATTTCATTAATGTAATAGTTCACTACTTATGTTTGGAGGCATAGATCAGATTAATAAAGTTTACATTAATGTGGTGGAGAAATATGTCTATGTTTAGCTCAGTTGGAGAGCAGATGGACACAATTTACCTTAGAGCATTAAATGGGAATGTTAACTTCCCTTGTCTGTGATTATTGTTTGTCCTTAACTGTTGGAATAAAAGGTTTTTATAATTATTATAATATATGGTTTTAATATTTAAGATCTTTTGTAGTGGCCTACTTTATTGGACTTATGACATGTGTAGTTGTGAAAATGATGGATGTGCGGTATTTGTCTATAATCTCTTTTGGAACAATATGATGTTTATGTGGCACCCCTGAGGCTTCAGTCACCAGAGAGCATTGCACCCAAATTTGGGTGTAATGCTAAACCCGGATCCTGAGGAGGTCAGTCCCTGTTTCACTACTCTCACACTCAAATACACACCAGGTTGCCCCTGTTCCCACTGGGGACTGGGCTAGGGTAGGGTAATAAAGGGGTGCCTACAGAGTGGCATTTAGAGGATGCCCTCACACAGGGGCCCCAGTCCCACTAGCTTATGACCTGGGAGGGGGAGGCGCAGCCAGCAGGGGGAGACAGGAGCCAACATAATAGTTAGAGTGTTCTCCAGCATGAGTAGATAGGAGCAGAGGTGTTTCACAAGTGCTCCGGTGGGAGAAAGGAGAGTTCACATGGTTACCGTGGGGAGAGTGCAACTCCTCCCCTCAGAACCGGTGCCACAGAGGGTGGCAGGACCCTAGGGAGGATCATACTCTATGTTGGTTTTCCAGAATCTGCCTGGACAGGTAAAGTTTCAAGCTTCCCTGGCCACACAACGCCCTAAAGCACAGTGCCATAAAGGATCCGGGGCCTAGGATAACACCAGACCCCATAGCGGAACCGTGGCACCTGCATATAGGGACAAGAGTATTACTCATGAAAACCCGCGTCCCCAAGTAGCTTCAAGCCAGGGGATCCACTGACGAGGCACTACAAGGAGGGAACCCACTGAACACCACACCTGACTGATCTCTAAAAGGATTCGGGTTCGACGGAGCCCATTACAGCAAGTGATCGGCATTACCCGGGTAAGTGGCACAACACAAAGAGTGAGTAAACAACCTGGAACCGCAGCCATAGACTCTGTCTCTTGATTACCGGCACCGCCGCTCCGTGCCTCGGCGCCCGCCATTACTAGTCCTCTCATCATCCTCCCCGGTTCCCGCTCCACCTGTAGGGAGCGACACCATCTATAGCTGCTACCACCATCTGCCCCGGAGGACAGCGACAGCAGCGGCAGCCGATTCCCTGGCCGCATACCACAGGTGGCGTCACGACATTCACCTCACTACTACCCCCATCCTCCTTCCCCAGCCATCTTCTGTATGCCTCGGGGCAACGGAGCCAGGCTAGGCCACCCGTGACAGCGACAGTTGACGGCCCGGCAACGAGTAGGTTAACCGCCTGCCCCGTGGGGCGCTACATTTATCCATGGTATGGACTTCTACAAGCTGTTGTATATCTGTACAGGTGTATACTGGCATCTAGTATATTTGTATATAATATATGTGAATGGAAGTTATCGTTGTACCTATTTTCTTTTGTATGCACAAAGTTACCTGACATCTTGATGGTGTAGTCCTTATATTCATGATTAAAAGCCTTTTTTTGCTTGAAACGCGTTGACGTTTCTTTGCTCTGAACCCACCCTAATAATTTTTGCTATTGGCTTTTTAATTATGCTCCAATAAAGTATTACATTTTATTTATTGGTGCTGGAATTTTACACCTTCTAAACCTGCTCTTCACCTGCTAGCCGAAGCCGATTGTCCGTGCATCACCACCCTTAATTTTCTCTACTGAGCTGTGCATTTCTCCTTTTTCTGTTGTAGTCCTTTTATATTTTTTTAGGTGCAATATGGTACATATATATATATTTACCAATTATTGTATTATATTAAAGTTTCCATACATAACATTTGTATATACTGTATCATACATATATATATATATCATATACGGTATATAATGCTGAATGTGTGTATGTGTGTATGTCCGGGATTGGCATCTGCACCGTCGCAGCTACAGCCACAAAATTTTGCACACTCACACTTCTGGACCCCGAGAGCGTCATAGGCTATGTTTTGAGGGGAAATTTTAACCCCGCTCTTTACAGTTATTCACCAAAAAACCTGCCTCCATTAAAGCGAATGGAGCTGGGAGCCACAGTGCAGCCAGAACTTCAGAAGAATGCGCAGTCACGCCCTTATATGGAATGTTGGCATGTCACAATGCAGCCAGGTAAAGAGACAGACACAGACAGGGAAAGAGGCAGACACAGACAGGGAAAGAAACAGACATAGACAGGGTAAGAGACAGACACAAAGAGACAGACACAGACAAAGAAACAGACTGACAGGGAAAGAGACAGACAGGGAAATAGAGGGAAAGAGACAGACAGGGAAAGAGAGGGAAAGAGACAGACAGGGAAAGAGAGGGAAAGAGACAGACAGAGAGACAGAGACAGACACAGGGAAACAGACAGGGAAAGAGAGGGAAAGAGAGGGAAAGAGACAAAGACAGGTAAAGAGACAGACAAAGAGACAGACACAGGGAAAGAGACAGAGGGAAAGAGGGGGAAAGAGACAGACAGGGAAAGAGAGGGAAAGAGACAGACAGGGAAAGAGAGGGAAAGAAACAGACAGGGAAAGAGACAGACAGGGAAAGAGACAGACAGGGAAAGAGACAGAGATAGACAGCGAAGAGATAGATAGACAGACAGGGAAAGAGATTGAGACAGACAGGGAAAGAGACAGACAGACAAAGAGATAGCGAGAGAGACAGAGAGATATATACAAAGGGGGAGACAGACATTATAATTACATTGCGCCAAAGAGTATATACCGTACAGTTGCTAAGGTGGGGCCCCGACATGGGATACTCACCACACTCGGGGATATGAACACACACACAAAATGCGCCACACACTACCACGTGCTTGAACACATATACCACCCTCAACACACATTTCACCACACATACACCAACCTCGCCACATAATCGCCCTAAAACACACACAAGTCTGGTATTATCCTTCAAAAATAAAAATCTGATTAATAAGCAGCCAAACTACAAGAACAACAAATGTACCATATAGGAAATACGGCAGCTGTGAGTCATATGACCTGTCTATTTTGTGTATGTGTGAGCTAATATATACTGTCAGGGGGGAGGGCTTTCTGTTGCCTGGAGATTTATCAGGCTGCCAATAGCAACCAATCACAGCTTAGCTTCTATTTTGCTACAGTTAATTAATCTGAGCTCTGATTGGTTAATATAGGCAACAATTTAATAATTACATTTCTATCTATTTGTTTTGTGGTTTTTGTGTGCAGAATACATTATTGTTAATACATTCTATTTTGTTAACAGCAGTTATGAACCCGGGCGAAGCCGGGTAGTACAGGTAGTATATATATAAATATATATATATATATATATATATATATATATATACACACACACACTACAGTTCAAAAGTTTGGGGTTACCCAGACAATTTTGTCTTTTCCATGAAAAATCATACTTTTATTTATCAAATCAGTGCCATAATGAATGGAAAATATAGAAATATAGTCCAGACATTGACTGGGTTAGAAATAATGATTTTTACTTGAAATAATAATTTTCTCCTTCAAACTTTGCTTTCGTCACAGAATGCTCCTTTGTAGCAATTCCAGCTTTGCAGACCTTTGGCATTCTAGCTGTTAATTTGCAGAGGTAATCTGGAGATATTTCACCTCATGCTTCCAGAAGCCCCTCCCACAAATTGGATTGGCTTGATTGGCACTTTTTACATACCATACGGTCAAGTTGTTCCACAACAGCTCAATAGGGTTGAGATCTGGTGACTGGGCTTGCCACTCCATCACAGATAGAATACCAGCTGCCTGCTTCTTCCCTAAATAGTTCATGCATAATTTGGAGGTGTGCTTTCGGTCATTGTCCTGTTGTAGGATGATATAGGCTCCAATCAAGCACTGTCCACAGGGTATGGCATGGCGTTTCAAAATGGAGTGATAGCCTTCCTTATGCAAAATCTCTTTTAAATTGTACAAATCACCCACTTTACCCCAAACCATCACATTACCTCCACCATGCTTGACAGATGGTGTCAGGCACTCTTCCAGCATGTTTTCAGTTGTTCAGTATCTCACAAATGTTCTTCTGTGTGATCCAAACACCTCAAACTTCGATTTGTCTGTCCATAACACTTTTTTCCATTCTTCCTCTGTCCAATATCTGTGTTCTTTTGCCCATAGTAATCTTTTCCTTTTATTAGCCAGTCTCACATATGGATGAAGCTGCCAGTTGAGGACCTGTTAGGCATCAATTTCTCAAACTAGAGACTCTAATGTACTTGTCTTGTTGCTCAGTTGTGCAGCGGGGCCTATCACTTCTCTTTCTACTCTGGTTAGAGTCTGTTTGTGCTCTCCTCTGAAGGGAGTAGAACACACCATTGTAAGAATTCTTCAGTTTCTTGGGAATTTCTTGCATAGAATATCCTTCATTTCTAAGAATAACAATAGACTGTTGATTTTCACATGAAAGCTTTCTTTTCCTGGCCATTTTGAGAGTTTAACGGAACCAACAAATGTAATGTTCCAGATTCTTAACTAGCTCAAAGGAAGGTCAGTTTTATAGCTTCTCTAATCAGCAAAACTGTTTTCAGCTGTGCTAACATACTTGCACAAGAGTTTTCAAGGGATTTCTAAACATCCATTAGCCTTCTAACACAGTTATCAAACACAATGTACCATTAGAACACTGGAGTGATGGTTTTTGGAAATGGGCCTCTATACACCTATGTAGATATTTCATTAAAAACCAGACGCTGGAAGCTAGAATAGTCATTTACCACATTAACAATGTATATAGTGTATTTATGTTTAATTTAATAATTTAATGTTAGCTATTTCCTTATTTTTGAAAGGAAAGCACATTTTATTTCAAAGAAGCTAAGTGACCCTAAACTTTTTAACTGTAGTGTATATATATATATATATATATATATATATATATATATATATACCAAAAGTTTGGACACACCTTCTCATTCAAAGAGTTTTCTTTATTTTCATGACTCTGAAAATTGTAGATTCACATTGAAGACGTCAGAACTATGAATTAACACATGTGGAATGAAATACTTAACAAAAAGTGTGAAACAACTGAAAATATGTCTTATAGTCTAGGTTCTTCAAAGTAGCCACCTTTTGCTTTGATTACTGCTTTGCACACTCTTGGCATTCTCTTGATGAGCTTCAAGAGGTAGTCACCGGAAATGGTCTTCCAACAGTCTTGAAGGAGTTTCCAGAGATGCTTAGCACTTGTTGGCACTTTTGCCTTCACTCTGTGGTCCAGCTCACCCCAAACCATCTCGATTGGGTTCAGTGGAGGCCAGGTCATCTGGCGTAGCACCCCATCACTCTCCTTCTTAGTCAAATAGCCCTTACACAGCCTGGAGGTGTGTTTGGTGTCATTGTCCTGTTGAAAAAATAAATTATGGTCCAAGTAAACGCAATCTGGATGGAATAGCATGCTGCTGGAAGATGCTGCGGTAGCCATGCTGGTTCAGTATGCCTTCAATTTTGAATAAATCCCCAACAGTGTCACAAACAAAGCACCCCCACATCATCACACCTCCTCCTCCATGCTTCACGGTGGGAACCAGGCATGTAGAGTTCATCCGTTCACCTTTTCTGCGTCGCACAAAGACACGGTGGTTGGATCCAAAGATCTCAAATTTGGACTCATCAGACCAAAGCACAGATTTCCACTGGTCTAATATCCATTCCTTGTGTTCTTTAGCCCAAACAAGTCTCTTCTGCTTGTTACCTGTCCTTAGCAGTGGTTTCCTAGCAGTTATTTTACCATGAAGGCCTGCTGCACAAAATCTCCTCTTAACAGTTGTTCTAGAGATGTGTCTGCTGCTAGAACTCTGTGTGGCAATGACTTGGTCTCTAATCTGAGCTACTATTAACCTGCGATTTCTGAGGCTGGTGACTCGGATAAACGTATCCTCCGCAGCAGAGGTGACTCTTAGTCTTCCTTTCCTGGGGCGGTCGTCATGTGAGCCAGTTTCTTTTTGTAGCGTTTGATGGCTTTTGCCACTGCACTTGGGGACACTTTCAAAGTTTTCCCAATTTTTCGGACTGACTGACCTTCATTTCTTAAAGTAATGATGGCCACTCATTTTTCTTTACTTAGAAGTTTTATTATGGCAAGAAAAAAGCAGCTAACAGGCTATTCAGTAGGACTATCAGCTGTGTATCCACCAGACTTCTGCACAACACAACTGATGGTCCCAACCCCATTTATAAGGCAAGAAATCCCACTTATTAAACCTGACAGGGCACACCTGTGAAGTGAAAACCATTTCCGCTGACTACCTCTTGAAGCTCATCAAGAGAATGCCAAGAATGTGCAAAGAAGTAATCAAAGCAAAAGGTGGCTACTTTGAAGAACCTAGAATATAAGACATATCAGTTGATTCACACTTTTTTGTTAAGTATTTCATTCCAAATGTTTTAATTCATAGTTTTGATTTAGTTTAGCCCTCAATGTAAATCTACAATTTTCAGTCATGAAAATAAAGAAAACTCTTTGAAGGAGAAGGTGTGTCCAAACTTTTGTTTGATAGATATATATATATATATATCTTAGCTGTAGTACACGGCGTTGCCCAGGATAGTAACTAAGTCTCTTCTCCCACTCGCCTCTCATACAATCTCCCTATCTCACACTCTTCCACTCACCCTCTCACCACTGAAATCATATTAGCAGACACATATGCTGTCTTATACTAGAAATGTCCTTCTTTGCCTATAGCAACCAATCAGAGCTCCTGTTATTGAACTGTCGCAAAATAGTAGCAGAGTTGTGATTGGTTTCTATAGACCACCTGATAAATATCCAGGCTAACTGTCAAAATAGCCAATAGATTACCTCACACATGCAAACAGTAAGGTTTTTGGGGGGCGAATAACTGTAAAGCGTGGGGCTAAAATTTCCCCTCAAAACATAGTCTATGACATTCCCTGAGTCAAAGGAGGCGGCTGTGCAAAAGTTCATGATTGTAAATGCGACAGTACAGATTCTTTTAGTGGACATACACACATACACTCAGCTTTATATATTAGATATACAGTGCCTTGCAAAAGTATTCGGCCCGCTTGAATTTTTCAACCTTTTCCCCCATTTCAGGCTTTAAACATAAATATAAAAAATTTTAATTTTATGGTGATAAATCAACAACAAGTGGGACACAATTGTGAAGTTGAACGAAATTTATTGATTATTTTAAACTTTTATAAAAAATAATAAACTGAAAATTGGGGCGTGCAATATTCGTCCCCTTTACTTTTAGTGCAGCAAACTCACTCCAGAAGTTTATTGAGGATCTCTGAATGATCCAATATTGTCCTAAATGACTGATGATGATAAATATAATCCACCTGTGTGTCATCTAGTCTCCATATAAATGCACCTGCTCTGTGATAGTCTCAGTGTTCTGTTTAAAGCTCAGATAGCATCATGAAGACCAAGGAACACAACAGGCAGGTCCGTGATACTGTTGTGGAGAAGTTTAAAGCTGGATTTGGTTAGAAAATTTTTTCCACAACTTTAAACATCCCAAGAAGCAATGTGCAAGTGATCATATTGAAATTGAAGAAGTATCATACCACTGCAAATCTACCAAGACCCGTCTGTCCCTCAAAAATTTCATCTGAAACAAGGAGAAGAGTGATCAGAGATGCAGCCAAGAGGCCCATGATCTCTCTGGATGAACTGCAGTGATCTACAGCTGAGGTGGGTGAGTCTGTCCATAAGACAACAATCAGTTGTACACTGCACAAATCTGGCCTTTATGGAAGTGGCAAGGAGAAAGCCATTTCTCAAAGATATCCATAAAAACTGTAATTTAA
Source organism: Anomaloglossus baeobatrachus (assembly GCF_048569485.1). Classification (NCBI taxonomy): domain Eukaryota; kingdom Metazoa; phylum Chordata; class Amphibia; order Anura; family Aromobatidae; genus Anomaloglossus; species Anomaloglossus baeobatrachus. The sequence goes on along the minus strand of NC_134354.1, from coordinate 399,644,832 downwards.
AGTTAGCCACAAGCCACCTGGGAGACACACCAAACATGTGGAAGAAGGTGCTCTGGTCAGATGAAACCAAAATGGAACTATTTGGGCACAATGCCAAACGATATGTTTGGCGTAAAAGCAACACAGCTCATCACCCTAACCACCATCCCCACTGTCAAACATAGTGGTAGCAGGATCATGGTTTGGGCCTGCTTTTCTTCAGCAGGGACAGGGAAGGTGGTTAAAATTGATGGGAAGATGGATGGAGCCAAATACAGGACAATTCTTGAAGAAAACCTGTTGAAGTCTGCAAAAGACCTGAGACTGGAACGGAGATTTGTCTTTCAACAAGACAATGATCCAAAACATAAAGCAAAATCTACAATGGAATGGTTCACAAATAAATGTATCCAGGTGTTAGAATGGCCAAGTCAAAGTCCAGACCTGAATGCAATCGAGAATCTGTGGAAAGAGCTGAAAACTGCTGTTCACAAACGCTCTCCATCCAACCTCACTGAGCTTGAGCGGTTTGCAAAAGAAGAATGGGCGGGGCGTAGCCTGAACGGCAATGTGAGGAGACGTGTCTCTGGAGCTCTCCTGCAAACACCCACAATAAATACCTGAACACCGCTGTTATCGCTGCCTCAGCCGGCTGTCTTGAAGATACGGTGGTGGGGACTTGTCTGTGATGAGTCTGGTGGATCCGGAGCGGTGGCATGGTCCGTCGCAGGCAGAAAGACACTGGGGGCGGGAAAATCCCCAGCTCCCAAGATGGCACCATAATAAGATAGGACGCTGAGAAAGCTAATGCAGCCTGTCAGAAGAGGATGCAGGTCGCAGCAAGGCTGGAGAAGTTTGCTTGGAATTCAGAGAGATCCCTGCAACATACAGATAACGGAGGTGAGGAGGAGGAGGAGGAGGATGGGGAAGACACTGCCAGCTCTGATGAGATGGGGGATGGTGAAGAGCAGCAAGATAATACACAGGAGGTGAAGGTGGATTAAGCCCATAGTGCAGAGGATGCTACAGAAAACCCCACTTTAAAGGACTTTTTGCAGTGGTGTCCTTTTGTAAACAAGCTCTGACTACCCTGACAAAACAAGTTACAGAAATACAGGCAGAGGTGGCTGGCATTAAGAAAGACCTCAAAAAAGCTGACCTGAGAACAGGAGCTGTGGAGAAAGAGCTGGGATAACAAAGGATCATATCACAAAACTACAAAAGTCTGAAAAAACATTTGCACAGCAGATAGCTGAAATCATTGCAAAAAGCGATGACTTAGAGAATCGCTCTAGAAGGAATAACATCAGGATTGTTGGCATCCCTGAGAAAGCGAAAGGAAGAAACCCCACTGAATATGTAGAAGGCTGGCTCAGGGGGAAAATTGGTGCTGATGCCTTATCCAAGCTCTATGCCGTGGAACTTGCATATAGAGTCCCAATGCAGCCACAACCAGCAGGCAGGTGCCCTCGCACTATGCTAGCCAATCTCCTTAACTACAGGGACAGGAACACTATACTGTGAAAGGCAAGAGACATGGAGGATCTTATGATTGACGGCCAGAGAATTTCCATATACCCGGACTATTCCATTTCTGTTCAAAAGCTATGTATGACTTTTACTGGAGTAAAGAGGTGCCTGCGAGAGATTGGGGTGCAATACTCAATGATGTTCCCGGCAAAGCTAAGAGTGACGGCGTTGGAGCGGGTGCACTTTTTTACAACTCCGGAGGAAGCTATGCAGTGGTTGGACGCAAACGAAAAGCAGATCCGTTTGAAGGAATGAGCTGACTGTCTGAATCTGCAGTGTGTTGGAGAAGGCCGGCTGAGGCTCTACGACATGCTTAGGAGCTTATAGGGGAGCCTTCTTGTTTTTTCTTCCCCCCCCCTTTTTTTCCCCTCCTTCCCTTTGGGATTGAGGTAGTATGCAGGGGGAATGCGAAGGGTTTGATGTGAGCTTCGCAGGACATGGGGACTGCCTAATTAGGCGTGGTGGTGGTGTTTACAATTTGAGATTCTAGTTTAATTACTGTTCGCCATTTTACTGTTATATTGGTTGAGTGGAATATGATTATATAGAGAAAGAGTGGGAGTGGAGAATTGTTGGAAAAGAGACGACTTTCAAAATGTGTCTAAGAGGGGAAGGCGAGGGAGGTGGGAAGGAATTTAGTAGGGATTATGGACCAGGTTTGGAAAACCTGATGCTTCAGGTAGCTTATAGGGGAGCCTTCTTGTTTTTTCTCCCCCCCCCCTTTTTTTCCCCTCCTTCCCTTTGGGATTGAGGTAGTATGCAGGGGGAATGCGAAGGGTTTGATGTGAGCTTCGCAGGACATGGGGACTGCCTAATTAGGCGTGGTGGTGGTGTTTACAATTTGAGATTCTAGTTTAATTACTGTTCGCCATTTTACTGTTATATTGGTTGAGTGGAATATGATTATATAGAGAAAGAGTGGGAGTGGAGAATTGTTGGAAAAGAGACGACTTTCAAAATGTGTCTAAGAGGGGAAGGCGAGGGAGGTGGGAAGGAATTTAGTAGGGATTATGGACCAGGTTTGGAAAACCTGATGCTTCAGGTAGCTTATAGGGGAGCCTTCTTGTTTTTTCTTCCCCCCCCCCCTTTTTTTCCCCTCCTTCCCTTTGGGATTGAGGTAGTATGCAGGGGGAATGCGAAGGGTTTGATGTGAGCTTCGCAGGACATGGGGACTGCCTAATTAGGCGTGGTGGTGGTGTTTACAATTTGAGATTCTAGTTTAATTACTGTTCGCCATTTTACTGTTATATTGGTTGAGTGGAATATGATTATATAGAGAAAGAGTGGGAGTGGAGAATTGTTGGAAAAGAGATGACTTTCAAAATGTGTCTAAGAGGGGAAGGCGAGGGAGGTGGGAAGGAATTTAGTAGGGATTATGGACCAGGTTTGGAAAACCTGATGCTTCACGGGAGTACTCAAAAACAGGAAGTGGTGGGGAGCAGGAGGGGAGGGGAGCAGAGGGGAGGGGGGAAAGGGGTAGGGTAGAGGCAGCATGGGGAGATACTACAAGGTTTGATGGTTTTACTGGGTGGGATAATGGGGGATAGAATTAATGTGTTGAGTTGGAATATTAGAGGGTTATCAGATAGGTCTAGGAGAGCGGCAATGATTAAATATGTTCAAGACCAGAATCCGTCAGTAATATGTTTACTAGAAACGCATCTAACAAAGGAGACAACACATGTTTTAAATAGGAAATGGGTGCAGAAGGCCTATCATTCCACCTTTTCCAACTATGCAAGGGGTGTATCACTGCTGATCCATAACTCTGTGCAATATGAAGAGATAGAAGTGTATGTGGATAAAGAGGGACAGTGTGTGGCCGTCAAGTGTAAAATATTTGGCAGACTCATGTGTATAGCTGCAATATATATAACACCTCCATATATGTGCACCAAACTAAGGGAGATAAGGGAGTTCTCTGAGAAGGGGGAGTAATCCCTTTTTTACTGGTGAGTAGAGATGAGCGAACCGGTCCCGGTTCGGCTCGAGGTCGGTTCCCCGACGGAGGTCCCGTTCGACTTCGGCTCGTCGAACGTTCGACGAACCGAACTCGAACTGCATAGGAAACAATGGCAGGCAATCACAAACACATAAAAACACCTAGAAAACACCCTCAAAGGTGTCCAAAAGGTGACAAACAACTCACAACACAACACAAACACATGGGAAAGTGACAAGGACATATACTCATGCGAAAACAAAACAGCTGGACAAGGAAAAAGAGGAGGAGACACAGATATAGGCATGGCACGCCCTTCTAAAATCATGTAAAACACCGCAAGGTGACTCCAAGCGTAGTCTCCCTTTTTTTCCAAAAATTAGGCCCCACACACACCCACCCCTTCAGTGGCAGCAGTTGTGCCCCAGTTGTACACTTCACAGCTAGATTTGCATCAAGCACATTCAAAAATACGCCATAATTAACCGTCCACAGGATGACACCAGAGTAGGTAGCAAAGTCTTTCCTGATCCCAGCTCTGTTCATCTTGGCTTCTTTTAAAAACAATGTAAGCAAGGGTTACTCCAAGCGGAGTCTCCCTTTTTTCCAAAAATTGGGCCCCACACACACCCACCCCTTCAGTGGCAGCAGTTGTGCCCCAGTTGTACACTTCACAGCTAGATTTGCATCAAGCACATTCAAAAATAAGCCATAATTAACCGTCCCCAGGATGACACCAGGGTAGGTAGCAAAGTCTTTCCTGATCCCAGCTCTGTTCATCTTGGCTCCTTTTAAAAAACACAGCAAGCAAGGGTTACTCCAAGCGGAGTCTCCCTTTTTTCCAAAAATTGGGCCCCACACACACCCACCCCTTCAGTGGCAGCAGTTGTGCCCCAGTTGTACACTTCACAGCTAGATTTGCAACAAGCACATTCAAAAATACGCCATAATTAACCGTCCCCAGGATGACACCAGGGTAGGTAGCAAAGTCTTTCCTGATCCCAGCTCTGTTCATCTTGGCTTCTTTTAAAAACAATGTAAGCAAGGGTTACTCCAAGCGGAGTCTCCCTTTTTTCCAAAAATTGGGCCCCACACACACCCACCCCTTCAGTGGCAGCAGTTGTGCCCCAGTTGTACACTTCACAGCTAGATTTGCATCAAGCACATTCAAAAATACGCCATTCTTAACCGTCCCCAGGATGACACCGGGGTAGGTAGCAAAGTCTTTCCTGATCCCAGCTCTGTTCATCTTGGCTTCTTTTAAAAACACAGCAAGCAAGGGTTACTCCAAGCGGAGTCTCCCTTTTTTCCAAAAATTGGGCCCCACACACACCCACCCCTTCAGTGGCAGCAGTTGTGCCCAAGTTGTACAGTTCACAGCTAGATTTGCATCAAGCACATTCAAAAATACGCCATTCTTATCCGTCCCCAGGATGACACCGGGGTAGGTAGCAAAGTCTTTCCTGATCCCAGCTCTGTTCATCTTGGCTTCTTTTAAAAACACAGCAAGCAAGGGTTACTCCAAGCGGAGTCACCCTTTTTCCAAAAATTGGGCCCCACACACACCCACCCCTTCAGTGGCAGCAGTTGTGCCCCAGTTGTACAATTCACAGCTAGATTTGCATCAAGCACATTCAAAAATACGCCATAATTAACCGTCCCCAGGATGACACCAGGGTAGGTAGCAAAGTCTTTCCTGATCACAGCTCTGTTCATCTTGGCTTCTTTTAAAAACAATGTAAGCAAGGGTTACTCCAAGCGGAGTCTCCCTTTTTTCCAAAAATTGGGCCCCACACACACCCACCCCTTCAGTGGCAGCAGTTGTGCCCCAGTTGTACACTTCACAGCTAGATTTGCATCAAGCACATTCAAAAATACGCCATTCTTAACCGTCCCCAGGATGACACCGGGGTAGGTAGCAAAGTCTTTCCTGATCCCAGCTCTGTTCATCTTGGCTTCTTTTAAAAACACAGCAAGCAAGGGTTACTCCAAGCGGAGTCTCCCTTTTTTCCAAAAATTGGGCCCCACACACACCCACCCTTTCAGTGGCAGCAGTTGTGCCCCAGTTGTACAATTCACAGCTAGATTTGCATCAAGCACATTCAAAAATTCGCCATTCTTATCCGTCCCCAGGATGACACCGGGGTAGGTAGCAAAGTCTTTCCTGATCCCAGCTCTGTTCATCTTGGCTTCTTTTAAAAACACAGCAAGCAAGGGTTACTCCAAGCGGAGTCACCCTTTTTCCAAAAATTGGGCCCCACACACACCCACCCCTTCAGTGGCAGCAGTTGTGCCCCAGTTGTACAATTCACAGCTAGATTTGCATCAAGCACATTCCAAATCCACAAGCATTTACTCTCCCCAGGATGACACAGGGGTTGTAAATTCCTTCTGGATCCATGACTTGTTCATTTTGATGATCGTCAGTCTGTCCACATTGTCACTGGACAGACGCATGCGCTTATCTGTCAGCACACACCCAGCAGCACTGAAGACACGTTCAGAGACAACGCTGGCAGCTGGACACGACAAAATCTCCAAGGCGTAACTGGATAGCTCTGGCCATTTTTCTAGATTTGAAGCCCAAAATGAGCAAGGCTCCATTTGCAAAGTCATGGCATCGATGTTCATTTGTAGATACTCCTGCATCATCCTCTCCAGCCGTTGACTATGTGTCAGACTTGTTGTCTCTGGTGGCCTTGCAAAGGAGGGTCTAAAAAAAATTATGAAAAGATTCCATAAAATTGCTGTTACCAGCACCAGATACGGTCCTACTGGTACGTGTAGACTGTTGAAGATGACGAGACCGTCCCATGTTTGTCAAGTTACAACTGGGAGATTCACTCCCTGCACCTGCACGGTTGTTTGGTGGAAAAGCGGATCTAAGATCGAGTAACAGCTTCTGCTGATACTCCTGCATACGTGCGTCCCTTTCTATGGCTGGAATTATGTCACAAAATTTGGACTTGTACCGGGGATCTAATAGTGTGGCAAGCCAGTAGTCATCATCACTTCTAATTTTGACAATACGAGGGTCATGTTGGAGGTAGTGCAACAAGAAGGCACTCATGTGTCTTGCGCAGCCATGCGGACCAAGTCCACGCTGTGTTTGTGGCATAGAGGTGCTAACCGTTCTTTCTTCCTCTGACATCTCCCCCCAACCTCTTTCAACTGAAATTTGACCAAGGTCTCCCTCATCTGCTGAGTCTTCCATGTCCATGGACAGTTCGTCCTCCATATCTTCATGTCCTCCTGCACCTTCCTCAACATCTCGCCTGCTACCATGCGCCCTTGTTGATCCCTGTCCCCCATGGTCCCATGCCTGGCGCCTTGGTGATGATGAACGTCTGGACCTTGGTGATGTTGTTGTGTCTTGCGCATATGAATCCTCCTGTAGTTCATCCCCTTCCTGTTGTCCCACCCCCTGACTCCGAATAGTGTTTAGCGTGTGCTCCAGCATGTAAATGACTGGAATCGTCATGCTGATAATGGCATTGTCAGCGCTAAACATATTCGTCGCCATGTCGAAACTGTGCAGAAGGGTGCATAGGTCCTTGATCTGAGACCACTCCATCAGGGTGATCTGCCCCACCTCAGCATCTCGTTGGCCCAGGCTATACGTCATGACGTATTGCACCAGGGCACGGCGGTGCTGCCACAGTCGCTGTAACATGTGGAGAGTTGAATTCCAGCGTGTCGCCACATCGCATTTCAGGCGATGAACCGGCAGGCCGAAAGACTTCTGGAGCGAGGCAAGTCGCTCAGCTGCGGCGCTTGAACGGCGGAAGTGAGCAGACAGTTTTCGTGCCCTGTTCAGAAGGCCATCTAGGCCGGGATAGTGTGTTAAAAATTGCTGCACAACAAGGTTCAACACGTGAGCCATACAAGGTACGTGTGTCACCTTGCCCAGGCGAAGGGCCGCACCCAGGTTTGCAGCATTGTCACACACGGCCTTACCAGGCTGCAGGTTGAGTGGAGACAACCATTTATTAAACTCGGACCGCAGAGCTGACCACAACTCCTCAGCTGTGTGACTCTTATTCCCAAGACATGTCAAGCTAAAGACCGCCTGATGCCGTTGCGCTCTGCTGCCAGCATAGTAATGAGGGGTGCGTGATTCCTTCTGCGCAGTGAGAACGCTGGTGGCCTGACCAGGCAGGCTTGGGGCGGAGGTGGAGGACCCAGATGAGGTGGAGGATGCAGAAGCAGTGGCGGAACTTGGACAGACAGAGGATTGACACACAAGTCGTGGGGACGGCAAGACTTGTGCAGCAGACCCTTCACCATCTATCACCATAGTTACCCAGTGCCCAGTGAGCGACATGTAACGTCCCTGTCCATGCTTACTGGTCCAAGTATCGGTGGTGAAATGCACCCGTTCACACACAGAGTTTCTCAATGAAGCGGTGATGTTGTGTGCGACATGCTGGTGTAGCGCGGGCACACCTTTCTTAGAGAAGTAGTGGCGACTAGGCATCTGGTACTGGGGCACAGCGACAGACATAAAGTCTCTAAAATCCTGTGTGTCCACTAGGCGGAAAGGCAGCATTTCGGTAGCCAACAGCTTACAGAGGGATAAAGTCAACCTCTTAGCTTTGTCATGGGTCGCAGGAAGTGGCCTTTTATTTGACCACATCTGAGGGACAGAGATCTGGCTGCTGTGTGTAGACGGTGTTGAGTAGGGTGTCCCTGGAAAAATGCAGGTTTGTGAGGAAAGTGCAGGCGGAGACATGATGTTGCCTTCATCCAACGTTGGTGCTATCGATGTCTGAGAGAGCTGTACACACTCACTTGTTTCCCCTTCCAAACCAACTGACGACCTACCAAGCAAACTGCCTGTTGCGGTTATAGTGGTGGAAGTTGTGGGTGGAAAAACAGGTGTGACAGCTGTCCCCACAGTCCTAGAAGATGACGAGCGCGCGGATGCACTGGAAGGGGCAGGCGGTGGATGGTTCGCTCCGCTAGGCCGCATTGCAGCACGGTGAGCTTCCCACCGGGCCATATGATATTTATTCATGTGACGATTCATGGAAGAAGTTGTCAAACTGCTGAGGTTTTGACCTCTACTAAGAGAACCATGACAAATTTTACAGATCACATAATTTGGGTGATCTTTTTCTATGTCAAAAAAGGACCAGGCTAGGCAAGGCTTAGAGGCCCTGCGACCTGTTGATCCACCTCGAATAATGCTCAGAGGCAGAGTGGTGGCTGAGGATGCAGTTGTAGACGTGCTACCAGTACTCCGACTCTGTCCAGGAAGGCGCAAGGAAACTTCGTCGTCGGATGCATCCTCCTCCACCACCTCTGTTGACCTCCTCGAGTGCCTGACTGTGGGTTGACAGTAGGTGGGATCTAGAACTTCATCATCAATTGTTGTGTTTGCACTCCCCTCCCCCTCAGACCGAGCCTCTTCTTGCCCTGACCGAATATTTAAGTTGTCATCCCAATCGGGTATCTGCGTCTCATCTTCATCAGTATGTTCCTCATTGTCTATAACCACAGGTGTTACAGTTTGTGACAAAGGGTCAACATTATGCTCAGAAACTTGTTCCTCACGGCCTGAATCAGAGTCACAAAGGTTCTGGGCATCACTGCAGACCATTTCCTGTTCTGTACTCACTGTAGCTTGGGAGCAGACCTCTGATTCCCAGGCTATAGTGTGACTGAACAGCTCTGCAGACTCAGCCATCTCAGTTCCACCATACTGTGCAGGGCTGATGGAGACTTCAGAGCTGGGAGAAAGCAAGTTTGATTGGGATGACAACTCAGAGGACTGGTGTTTTTTGGATGCGGTACTTGAAGTGGCTGAGAGGGCACTTGTTGGACCACTTGAGATCCATTCAAGCATTTTCCTTTTTTGGCCATCATCTACCTTTGTTCCTGTTGTTCGTGTCCGTAAAAAAGGGAGCAGATCGGATTGTCCACGGTAAGTAGTAGACATCTTACTTTTGCTGGTAGATGGTCTATCTTCAGCAGATGATAATGGAGCTTTGCCACCTTCCCCACGGACAAAACCTTTTTTGCCTTTTCCACCACGCCTCTTCCCCTTTCCACCAGCATCTGTCATTTTGCCACTCATGTTGATTGCGACAAGATTGTGCACTGAAAATGTGGTAGTAAAAATTGAGAGGTGGTGTAGATTGCAGTGGTGGTCTAGCTTTATTAACAGCAGAATAATAAAGAATAAATATCCCTGACAATGCAACTACGGCCCTTAAACTGGCAGCAAAAATTGCTAGTATAATGGCTTAGTTATAATGAGTTGGAGTGTGCAATGCAGGCAGAGGTGCTGCAAATGTCTTTGCACTAGTGGGACTATAGCAAAGTCCAATAGCCACGTTTAGGATGCCACTAGGTACACTGAGTGTTTGCTAGTATAATGGCTTAGTTATAATGAGTTGGAGTGTGCAATGCAGGCAGAGTTGCTGCAAATGTCTTTGCACTAGTGGGACTAGACAAATGTCCAATAGCCACGTTTAGGATGCCACTAGGTACACTGAGTGTTTGCTAGTATAATGGCTTAGTTATAATGAGTTGGAGTGTGCAATGCAGGCAGAGGTGCTGCAAATGTCTTTGCACTAGTGGGACTATAGCAAAGTCCAATAGCCACGTTTAGGATGCCACTAGGTACACTGAGTGTTTGCTAGTATAATGGCTTAGTTATAATGAGTTGGAGTGTGCAATGCAGGCAGAGGTGCTGCAAATGTCTTTGCACTAGTGGGACTATAGCAAAGTCCAATAGCCACGTTTAGGATGCCACTAGGTACACTGAGTGTTTGCTAGTATAATGGCTTAGTTATAATGAGTTGGAGTGTGCAATGCAGGCAGAGGTGCTGCAAATGTCTTTGCACTAGTGGGACTATAGCAAAGTCCAATAGCCATGTTTAGGATGCCACTAGGTACACTGAGTGTTTGCTAGTATAATGGCTTAGTTATAATGAGTTGGAGTGTGCAGAGGACAGGAGGGTACAGTGCCAGGATTGTGGGGCTCTGGGTAGAGGAAAGGAAGCCTGCCTTTCTATTCCCTCCTAATAGGGAAATGCAGGGAGGAAATCCCTGACCTTTGCTACACAGACGCTGTCGCTGTTTTCAGGACCTGTCACCTATGGCTCTGACCCTGCCGGTTTGAGCCCTTAAAAGGACTGATAGAAAGTGCTCTCCCTAAGCTGTCCAGCGCTGTGTATGGAGCGCATACAGCTGTATCAGCGATAGGACAAAGGACGGAGCTGCGACAGTGATGTCTGACACCAAAGACGCAGAAGAGATAATGGCGTCCTGAAGGAAAATGTCCGGTTTTATAATGCAGGGACATGTGACATGGACATCCTATCACACATGCCGTTGCTTCTCTGGCTAAAAGTCCACTTAGCTGTGTGTGTGTCTGGGATTGGCTGACATGCTGGCCCGCCCCACAAGACGCGCGCGCTTAGGGAAGGAAGACAAGGAAAAAAAAAAAAAAAATGGCGATCGCCATTATACAAACAGCAGTGATCTGAAGGCGCTGTTCACGCACACTATACACTGAAATGTCATAATAGTGTGAGTCACAGAGTGACTTACACTATTACAGCGGAAAGCCAGCTAGTAATTAGCTGTTTTTTTGCTGCTAGAACCGTTCTCGAACGTTTCTAGAACTATCGAGCTTTTGCAAAAAGCTCGAGTTCTAGTTCGATCTAGAACAGGCCCCAAAATCACTCGAGCCTAGAACTGGAGAGCCTCGAACCGCGAACCGCGCTCAACTCTACTGGTGAGGGACTTCAATAATGTGATAGACCTGTACTGGGATAGGAGTAGTAGACTTCCAGGTATTCAGGATAGTTGTATAACTTCATTTGGCACTCTTATTGGGGAACTTGGAATGGTGGATGCCTGGTGAGTGAGGAATGGGAGGGTATCCTGCTTCTCTTGTTATTCGGCTTCACATAACACTTTGTCCTGCATTGACATGGCTCTAGCTAGTGATCTGATGGATGCAATGATAGGCGAAGTGCAATATTTGACAAGAGCGATTTCAGATCATAGCCCGATTCTAGTGTCCATGCGACGGGGGACCCTGAAAGGGGGAAGGAGGGGAGAGTGGAAGCTTCATCCAGCATGGATCCTGTTCTGTTTGCTGTGTCTCTCAGTAATCACACTCAGTGGAGATCTTCAGGCTCTTAGGTGGTATTGTCAGCCATTACATATCTCTCTGCTGCCTGCACTCTGTCTGCAGTACCAGCGAGTACCCACTTGCTTGTGGTGAACACATACAAGTAGTGAGACCCCTAGAGGCCCCTAGAGGCCATACAGCATATACATATTGCTACATCCTTTCTCTTTAAACAAGAAGAACAATCAAACTTAATAAACACAACAGTTAATCTGACCAAGTAAAAGATAATTACAATATATACAATTAGATATAATCCTTGAGGTGCGCAGGCTTTCTGATCATTCTGCCTGCCCTAGTAACATAAGAAGAGTCAATGTCCACCTCTGGTAGTTGTTCTGATTCTGGTAATATGCCTTCTGATATTGCCTGTCTCTAGTTAACAGTCTCACCCTGATGGTCAGCAGTCACTGTTGGTACTTGGCTTGGACTTGCTGCCTCGTTATCTTGGGTATCAGGATATTGTTCAAAAGGCCATGAATCATCTTGTTCTTGTGTTTTCCTCAAATATCTCCTATTTCTCCTTAGGCTTCTTCCGTCTTCTGTTACAATTTCGTAGGACCGAGGTCCTAGTTTCTGGACAACCTTTGCCTTTTGCCAGTGTTTGTCGTATTTGCTGTGTGGCTGCAGCCGTATGTTGTCATTCCTCTGGAGATCTGGCAGATTCTTTGCAGATTTATTGTAATAGAAAGCTTGCCTATCTTGATTTTTCTTTAGTTGAGCTTTGATGTTTCTCACCAACTTTGGCTTTAACAGATGACTAGCGGTTGGTATGAGGGTCTTTGTACGTCTACTCATGAGGCTCTGTGCCGGACTGCTGTCTATGCCTTGGGTGGTTGTGTTTCTATGATCCAGTATAGACAGATATACATCAGTACCTGCCTGTTTTGCTTTTTTTAGGAGTCTTTTGGCTGTTTTTACTGCGGACTCTGCTTTGCCATTACTCTGTGGATATCTTGGAGAAGACGTCTGGTGTTCAAATTCCCATCTCTTGCTGAAAGTTTTAAACTCTTCTGAAGTAAACTGAGCAGCATTGTCAGAGAGCACGATATCCGGATTGCCATACCTGGCAAAAGGGGCCTTGAGTTTTTTAATCACTGTTCTCGCTCTTGTGTCCTGTAACAAATCAATCTCCCAAAAGTTAGATAAATAGTCCACTGTAATCAGGTATTTTTTGTCATTCCATGTGAACACATCTGTTCCAATTTTTGACCAAGGCCTCTGTGGAATTTCATGAGGTTGCAATGTCTCCTTCTGTTGCTTATCACTGCAGGATGCACATATTTCACATTGTGCTATATAGTTTTTAATGTGGTCATTCATTCCTGGCCAATATACAGATTCTCTTGCTCGCCGTAGACATCTTTCCCTGCCTAAGTGAGAAGAGTGCAGTGTTTCCAGTATGTCTCTTCTGAGTGCTTCTCGTATAACAGCTCTATCTCCTTTAAAGATGATTCCTTGCTGCACTGACAGTTCATCTCTTATGTGGATGAATGGAGAAACTTCCCTAGGCGCATGCTGCTTGTATTTTGGCCAGCCCTGCAAGATGACAGTCTTTAAGATCTGGAGAATTTTATCCTTCTCTGTACAAGTCTGTATTTGCTTAAACTTGTCTGTTGACACTGCCAGGTAGTCACACATGTTGATGGTTTCAATTTCATTCTCCTCATCATTTGTGACAGGTAGGTATGCTCTGCTTAGAGTATCTGCAATCAGTAAGTCTCTTCCTGGACAGTAACAGATGTCAAAATCATATTTCTGAAGTCGTAACAGCATGCGCTGTAGTCTCTTTGGGGCATTTAGTAGTGGTTTCTTTGTAATGCTCTCCAATGGCTTGTGATCAGACTGCACTGTTACTCGTCGACCATAGGTGTACTGGTGAAACTTCTCCATCCCAAATACCACAGCCAGTAATTCCTTCTCAATCTGAGCATATCCCTGCTCTGTTGTTGAGAGGGCTCTGCTTGCAAATGTGATTGGCTGTTTGTTCTGCATTAGTGTAGCTCCAAGGCCTTTTTCTGAAGCATCACATTGTACCACCACTTCTCGATCTGGGTCGAAATACTTCAGGGTTGCTGCATCTGCAATAGCCTTCTTTACTGACCGGAAAGCAGTTTCCTGGTTTTCTGTCCATTCCCAGAGCACATCTTTGTGGGTTTGCAGTCTCAGTGGCTCACACATATCTGACAGATGCTTGCAAAATTTGGAGAGATAATTTACCATGCCCAGAAATCGTTGTGCTCCACACACATCAGTTGGGGGTTGGCAAATCTTGAATTGCTCTCACCTTTTCTGGATCCACTTTTACACCATTTGAGGTCAGAAGATGTCCAATATATGCAACTTCTGTCATTTTCAGTTTGTATTTGTCCAAGATCAGCTTTATTTGTTTTGCTCTACATCGGTCCAAAAATTGTATCATCTTCTGATCATGATCCTTGATTGCAGATTCCATATCTTCACCTTCTCCCACTATAATGATATCATCTGCTATTGTTTTTACTCCAGGAAGTCCTTCCAAAGCATGCATCAATTTTTGCTGGAACATCTCCGGAGCAGGTTTTAGTCCCATGGGCAGTCTCAGCCATTTACAGCGTCCAAATGGTGAAGAAATTGTTGTCAATAAACTTGATTCTTTAGTCAGTTCCACATGCCAGAATCCATTTTTGACATCACATACAGAAAATATTTTAGCCTTTGATAGATCTGGGAGAACATCATCCAATCTTGGCATCGGGTAATGATTTCTTTTCAGCGCCTTGTTGAGTGGCTTCGGATCAATGCATATTCTTAACTTGCCTGATGGTTTCTGCACTATGACCAAACTGCTGATCCAATCTGTGCTCTTCTGGACTGGTGCTATCATGCCTCTTTTCTGTAAATCTTGTAGCTCTACTTTCAGTGGTTGTATTAAAGCTACAGGCACTCTTCTTGTAGGTAATCTGATAGGCTGCACGGTTTTATCAATTTCTAGCCTGTATTTACCTTCAAAACACCCATCACCTTCAAATAAATCAGCATACTCCATTTTTATTTTTTGAAAGTCCAAATTGCGCTCTGCATTTAGTTTGGGATTTGGTATATCCTGGGAAACTTCAACAGACATAATGTTCTGCGACTGTACTTTTATTAAGTCCATTGCCTGCACTGCTTTTACTCCAGTATTGGTACATGGTTCCCACCATAAAGCACGGTAAATTCAGCTCTGTACCTTTTCCTGTTACATGGGTTCCGTATTTTAAGCTTACATGTCCCCATAGGTTTCAGAACACTTTTGTTGTACATCACCAGTACCTTATCCGTTGGCTCAATGGAAACCTGTTTGTTCAGCAGAGCACTTGGAATTACATTACAGCTTGCTCCACAATCCAGCTGAAATCTAATGGGCTTCTTATCCAACAGGAAGGTTGCATAGAGCTGCTTGGCATCCTTGACTACTGGCTGCCTGATTACATTGACATTCTCTGTTGCAGGTTGCAGCTGTAGCCATGTAATGTCCTCTGCACTGTCAGTGTCTGGTGTCACAATGTGGACCTGTCCATGCTGTTTGCTTATTCCCAGCCTGCAGACAGCTGAGAAATGATTCTTCTTGCCACATAACCTGCAGGTTTCGCCATATGCTGCACACTTGGTCTTGTCTCTCTCATGTCTCTTACCACAATATTTGCAGTGGATCATGCTTATAGGGGAGCTTGGTCTTGTCTTTACTTTCATAGATACTGCATGTACCTCATCATCATCATTATTATCACTGGTGCCTGCCATCATCTTCAGGCTGCGCTTTGTCAGCTCTGCAGCCCTGCAGATTTGCATGGATCTCTCTAAGGTCAGCTCTTCGTCTCTGAGTAACCTTTCTCTGAGGTGAGTGTCCATAATGCCACATACAATTCTGTCTCTTATGAGGGTATCCCTGATTTCCCCAAATCAACATGTTGCAGCCAATGTCCTCAGCTCTGTCACATATCTGTCTACATTTTCACCATCCGCCTGCTGTCTTGTGAAAAACTTGTATCTCTCCACAGTCTCAGTTCTCTTGGGGTCACAGTGCTTATCAAATGCCTCCGCAATCTCTGCTAGGACGAGGCTGTCTGTGTCTGGCAGTAAGTTCTGGGCTAATTCTCTGCCTTTTTCCCCAATTAAGTAATAAAACAGCTTTACTTTACGTTTGTCATCACTGGGGGCCACTGTCAGATCCACATACAGAGTAAACTCCTCTTTCCAGTGTCTCCATGTCTGGGATAGATTACATGAGACATCCAGTTTCTGAGGGGGCTTCAGACCAGTCTCCATCTTGTATAATGACAGGAAATCTGTACTCACAGTTGCTATGATGTTCTGTACAGTCCTCGTCACACACAAGCTCTAAGGATTTGCAGGTGTGTCACATGAAGGTTCTGTGCCCAGCTGCCACCATGTTCTGTTTGCTGTGTCTCTCAGTAATCACACTCAGTGGAAATCTTCAGGCTCTTAGGTGGTATTGTCAGCCATTACATCTCTCTCTGCTGCCTGCACTCTGTCTGCAGTACCAGCGAGTACCCACTTGCTTGTGGTGAACACATACAAGTAGTGAGACCCCTAGAGACCCCTAGAGGCCATACAGCATATACATAATGCTACAGATCCGTCATATTAATATGGGGAATATAGAATGGGATCTCGGAGAATTCTTTATCCACAACGAGGGTAGCACTGGTCCCCTGGTGGTATGGGATGCGATGAAGGCATACCTTAGGGGGCTCCTGTTCAGGGATATCTGTAAACGTAAAACACAGACGAGGCAGGATGAGAAAAATAGCCTGGAGGCCTTAGATAATAGGCCTACTGCTAAAGTTAGAGTTAACGGTATGACCTCCGCAGAGTTCGAGTTGCATCAGGGAACAAGGCAGGGCTGCCCACTATCGCCGCTCCTATTTGCTATTGCAATAGAGCCTCTGGCTGTGGCCATTAGGAAATTGAAGGAGATCCATGGATTTAGATATGGGCATTTAGAGGAAAAAATAGCTCTTTATGCTGATGACTTATTACTTTTCTTTGGGGATCCGTCAGCCTTATTGGATCATGCCATGCAGATAATAGAGAAATTTGGAGAAGTTTTGGGACTGACCATTAATTGGTCTAAATCAAGCCTCTTTAAAGTGGATGGGGAAGTAACCTGGACAAATGATGATACTGGGGCTAACAAATTGAAGAGTGTGGACGAATTTAAATGTCTAGGTATCCAGATATCTCTGCCAGTAGAAAAATACATACAGCTGAACTTATGGCCGCTTCTTAAAAAACTGAGAGCCAAAGTGGATGCCTGGAACAAGCTACATTTGTCAGTTGTTCGAAGGGTTAATTTACTAAAGATGGTAGTAATGCCTAAACTCCAATACATTCTGCACAATGCCCCTGTTTAAATCTTTTCTTTGAAATACAAAGGGATAAACTCGCTGTTTAGAGACCTGGTGTGGGGTAAAAAGCAGCCTAGGGTGCGATTAGAGATTTTTCAAAGGCCAAAAGATGAGGGGGGTCTAGCAATCCTAAATCCGGAATTGTATTATATGGCGGCGCAATGTCAACACCTCAGGGGGTGGTCTGATCGAGAGAAAGATGGGGGCATTAAAGAAGTGCTGGAATACATAGTGGGTAGAAGTCCATTGGTAATGGGACTAGAGGATGGTGCGGTGGGGATCCTGGGTGGAACATCTCCTACAATGGCACTCATAAATAAGACCTGGGAGAGGCTAAAAAGGGTGAGAGGGGTAACCAGGTTAACTAAGTTTACACCTATCTGGGATAACAGTAATCTCCCGGAGATTCAGAAAATAGGGAATATTGAGGAATGGAGACGCAAGGGTGTAATATACATGCATCAGATATTGGACAGAGGAATTCTGCATTCGTTCACACAGTTACAGAGTGAGTTTCAGTTGCCAGCATCTGGCTGGCTTCACTACAGTCAATTAAAACATGCGATTGCAGCCCAAGCGGCTAAAGAAAGTGTGGACATACAGACTGACCTGGTACTGGAGTATGTGTGTAAGGGGGGAGGAAGCACTAAAGGCATAATTTCTGGCACGTATAAAGATATACTACATACCTTTCTTTTAGACTACCCACTTAAAATTAAATCTAAATGGGAGGAGGAAGTTGGGACAATAACGGAGGAGGTGTGGGAGACTATCTTAGAGTATGTCCCTAAACTTTCCATGAGCGAACCGGCCAGACTATCTCACCTATACGTGGTTCACCGGGTATATAGGTCTCCCTTACTGATGTTTAAAATAGGGTTGAAAAGGAATTCGGAGTGTCCAAGGTGTCAGGGATCTGACGCAGGTATTTTTCATATGATGTGGTCTTGTCCGAGACTGGTCTCCTTTTGGACTAAGGTTATCCACAAGATAGGAAGAACATATGGGTGTGTCCTTCCCAGGGAACCATTGATATGCCTATTGTGATATGTTGAGGAGCTTGGGGTGGAAAATACTATGAAAATTGCCATTGCTAGGCTGCTGTATGCGGCAAGAAAGCTAATTGCCAGGTTCTGGATTAAAAAAGACCCCCCTTACCAGGGGAGAGTACATTAAAAGGGTGAAATGTATTCTTCAGCTGGAACAGGGAGTGTATGAAAGAAGGGGGAATGTTAAAATGTTTGAGAAGCTATGGTCTCCTTGGCTGCAATGCAAATAGGACGACCAGTAAACTGGTTTGGGATCGGGATAGCCGTCGGAGACCTCTGATGTGTGTGTTTTGTTTTATTTGTGTTACTAGTAGTTCCTCCTGTACATCATGGTGAACGGAATGGTTGCTATACTGCAGTTGGAGGGTATTCTAAGTGTGTACTAAATGGGATGTAGTATTGGGGAGGAGTATTGCTGTCGGGGTGGGGTGGGAAGGTGGTGGGAGGGGGAGGGAAAGGGGTAATAGATATGATAAACTTAATTTTAATGCTGATTTGTTATACTGTTGTATGTATTCTGTTTTAATAAAAAAAAGTATCTGATTTAAAAAAAAAAAAAAAGAAGAATGGGCAAGAATTTCAGTCTCTCAATGTGCAAAACTGATAGAGACATACCCCAAGTGACTTACAGCTGTAATCACAGCAAAAGGTTGGCGCTACAAAGTATTAACTTAAAGGGGCCGAATAATATTGCACGCCCCAATTTTCAGTTTATTATTTTTTTATAAAAGTTTAAAATAAGCAATACATTTTGTTCAACTTCACAATTGTATCCCACTTGTTGTTGATTCTTCACCATAACACTAACATTTTTTATCTTTATGTTTGAAGCCTGAAATGTGGGAAAAGGTTGAAAAATTCAAGGGGGCCGAATACTTTCGCAAGGCACTGTATATGAGCAGGTAGTATCTGACATTAATTAATACCACCCTGGGGCTGATGGAAAGAGAGCACAGTCAGAATAGGTGGCTATCTATTATTTCAATATACACGGCATAAAAACCTCAAAAAATGCATTCAATAAAGTTTGGGTTTTTATACATGCTCTGGCTTCTGCTGTACCAATCTCAGTAGAAGCCAGAGCATCACCAGCCTGACTACCACCAGCGTGCTTAGACACATATCATGCAACCACCCAACTAGGTGGGCCGAATGCCTAGGTGCAGAATCAGTGTCTCCGGGTGACACCACTGCGCTCTTCCCCTGTGATATGTGCTGGGCAATCACCTGTCCAGAATGCAGGCATGGATGCCTCCCACCCAGCACCTGTTGATGTAAATTTGAAACCACCATCAGCAACTATTTCCACTTCCTTGTCCCAGCACAGTGTTTAGCGGTCTCTATCTCAGGCCTTAGAACGCAGGCGGAAATACCCAGCCACCAATCCACAGGCCCAAACACTCACAGGCACATTTTCAAACTGCTTGCCCTGAAAATGTTGCCATTTAGCCTTGTGGACACTGAGGCTTTCTGCAATCTCATGGCAGTGGCTGTACGTCAGTTCTCAGTCCCCTGCCTCTACTATTTCTCCTGGTGTGCTGTCCTTAACCTTACACAAACACGTATCACATAGCATCAGCCGTGCCCAGACCAATTATTGGGAAGGTCCAGTTAACAACCAACATGTGGACAAGTGCTTGTGGCCAGGGACACTACATTTCCATGGGTGAACCTGGGGGAGGCCGGAACAGAGTCAGACCCTGGGATAGCACACAGGCTTCTGACACATACAGTCATATGAAAAAGTTTGGGCACCCCTATTAATGTTAACCTTTTTTCTTTATAACAATTTGGGTTTTTGCAACAGCTATTTCAGTTTCCTATATCTAATAACTGATGGACTGAGTAATATTTCTGGATTGAAATGAGGTTTATTGTACTAACAGAAAATGTGCAATCCGCATTTAAACAAAATTTGACCGGTGCAAAAGTATGGGCACCCTTATCAATTTCTTGATTTGAACACTCCTAACTACTTTTTACTGACTTACTAAAGCACTAAATTGGTTTTGTAACCTCATTGAGCTTTGAACTTCATAGGCAGGTGTATCTAATCATGAGAAAAGGTATTTAAGGTGGCCACTTGCAAGTTGTTCTCCTATTTGAATCTCCTATGAAGAGTGGCATCATGGGCTCCTCAAAACAACTCTCAAATGATCTGAAAACAAAGATTATTCAACATAGTTGTTCAGGGGAAGGATACAAAAAGTTGTCTCAGAGATTTAAACTGTCAGTTTCCACTGTGAGGAACATAGTAAGGAAATGGAAGAACACAGGTACAGTTTTTGTTTTGTTTTGTTTTGCCCAGAAGTGGCAGACCAAGACAATGATCCAAAATACCGCTGCAAATCTACTCAGGCATTCATGCAGAGGAACAATTACAATGTTCTGGAATGGCCATCCCAGTCCCCAGACCTGAATATCATTGACAATCTGTGGGATGATTTGAAGCGTGCTGTCCATGCTCGGCGACCATCAAACTTAACTGAACTGGAATTGTTTTGTAAACAGGAATGGTCAAATATACCTTCATCCAGGATCCAGGAACTCATTAAAAGCTACAAGAAGCGATTAGAGGCTGTTATTTTTGCAAAAGGAGGATCTACAAAATATTAATGTCACTTTTATGTTGAGGTGCCCATACTTTTGCACATTTTCTGTTTTCAATCCAGAAATATTACTCAGTCCATCAGGTATTAGATATATGAAACTGAAATAGCTGTTGCAAAAACCCAAATTGTTATAAAGAAAAAAGGTTAGGGGTGCCCAAACTTTTTCATATGACTGTAGCATTGAGGGGTCTAGGTCATCAGTGTTTCCACTACATCCTACACCAGTTCCTACAGCCCATCCTCAGCATTTTTCATCTTCAAATTGTTGTTCCTATCAGTCACAAGCTGAAAGCACTGCAGCATTGCCTCGGTGAAGTGGCAACACGCTCTGCGCAAACTCATGTCTTTAGGTGACAAACAGCACACCGCTGCAGGGTTACTCCACTACCCCCCAAGGAAGTCAAACAGATGACGAAACATGCATCGAGAAGAAGGCAGGGGAACTTTACAGACCCTTTATAACGTATTTACTATTCTCTTATATCGCTTCATCCTTCGAATCACGGTGTAGCGTTTATGCTGATAGCATCTGAGTATTATTTCACACGATTACCACACTAATATTTGTCAATTAGAGCATGAGTTTGTTCATTAGAATATACTCTGCATTTAATTATTATTTGAACGTATATGAATCTTTTTGATAAGCACTTTATGGATATTTATATTTATTTACCCTATCTGTATTATTAGTTTTTTCAGTTTTCCGTTGTTTGCATTAAAACTACTTTCATACAGCTCAATAAGTAGCTATTACTTTCAGTGGTCACCTTTTACTAATTACTAGCTGTAGTACCCAGGCGTTGCCCGGGATAGTAACTGTCTCTCTGTCTCTTTCAGAGTTTCTGTCTGTTTCTGTCTGTCTCTGTGTGTCTGTGTGTCTGTCTGTCTGTATTAGTTTCTCTGTCTGTCTCTGTATCAGTCTCTCTGTCTCTGTATTAGTCTCTCTGTCTGTCTCTCTTTATCTCTGTGTCTCTCTATCTGTGTCTGTCTGTCTCTCTATATCTCCGTGTCTGTCTGTGTCTGTCTGTCTCTCTCTATCTAAGTTGTGTGCTGGAGCTTTTTGTGATTTACTGGACTTGTTTTCTCCAGAGCACCCAACTATATAGTAGAGCCAGGTTTACTCTGCTGTCTCTCTCTAGCTATCTGTCAGTCTCTTTCCCCGTCTGTCTCATTCCAGGTCTGTCTCGTTCCAGGTCTGTCTCATTTCAAGTCTGTCTCATTTCAGGTCTGTCTCGTTTCAGGTCTGTCTCGTTCCCCATCTGTCTCATTCACCCTCTGTCTCGTTCCCCATCTGTCTCGTTCCCCGTCTGTCCATTTCCCCGTCTGTCCATTTCCCCGTCTGTCCATTTCCCCGTCTGTCCATTTCCCCGTCTGTCCATTTCCCCGTCTGTCCATTTCCCCATCTGTCCATTTCCCCGTCTGTCCATTTCCAGGTCTTTCTCGTTCCAGGTCTGTCTCATTCCCTGTCTGTCTCATTTCCCATCTGTCTCATTCCAGGTCTGTCTCTTTCCCCGTTTGTCTCTTTCCAGGTCTGTCTGATTCCACGTCTGTCTCGTTCCACATCTGTCTCGTTCCACATCTGTCTCTTTCCATGTCTGTCTCTTTCTCCGTCTGTCTCTGTCTCTTTCCCTGTCTCTGTCTCTTTCCCTTTCTCTTTACTTCTCTTTTTCTCTTTCCCTGTCTCTTTACTTGTCTCTGTCTCTTTACTTGTCTCTGTCTCTTTACTTGTCTCTGTCTCTTTCTCTGTCTGTTTACCTGTCTCTGTCTCTTTCCCTGTCTGTCTGTCTCTTTCCCTCTCTGTCTTTGTCTGTCTTTCTGTCTGTCTTTTTCCCTGTCTACCTGTCTCTTTCCCTGTCTGTCTGTGTCTGTCTGCCTCTGTCAGTCTCTTTGACTGTCTATCTCTATCTTTGTC
Organism: Anomaloglossus baeobatrachus; assembly: GCF_048569485.1. Lineage (NCBI taxonomy): Eukaryota > Metazoa > Chordata > Amphibia > Anura > Aromobatidae > Anomaloglossus > Anomaloglossus baeobatrachus. Next base: position 399,622,263 of record NC_134354.1, on the reverse strand, counting down.
TCTTTCCCTGTCTCTCTGTCTCTGTCTGTCTTTCTGTCTCTATCCATCTCCCCACTGACATCACACATAAGCTTCTTATACTAACAATTTATTTTGTTCCTATAGCAACCAATTACATCTCCTATTAATAACCTAATAGCTCGCAGCTCCATTGACTTTAATAGAGGCCGTTTTTTTGGAGATTAACTGTAAAGTGCAGGGTTAAATTTCCGAGTCCAAACATAGTCTATGACGTTCCCTGAGTCAAATAGTCAAATGAGGTGTCTGTGCAAAATTTCGTGATTGTAAATGCGAAGGTGCGGATTCCTTTAGCGGACGCACACACACACATACACTCACATACATACACACATACATACACTCAGCTTTATATATTAGATTTTCGTTTCTGCCCTACTTGAGTGACCCTGTCTTTATTAGTACATTGTTCCCAGTATTTATAATAACAGAATTGTATTTAAATTTTCTCAATAAAATATATGCTTTTAAATTTCATGAAATGGTTATAGCATTCCTTGAAACCATATTTGGGGATTTTTTGATTATGCAGAGTTATTGAAAGGTCTAACAAAGCAGACAGATCTGTAGCTGCTAAACCTCCTGCTGCTGCTTAACCTCCAAACAGGCATGGTCGTGTGTCTGAAGCTTGGGAAGCTGTCACACATACCATGACAAACCCACATGCTCGACTTGTGCACCCATTTCCGCTAGACACCTACAACTGTCGCCAGGACTGGCAGTGTTGCAACAGCACTTGCATGTGCCAGCTGACCGAATGGTTTCCAACCTGACAACATGCTGGAACTCAACATTACATATGTTAACAAGGGTTCCTGAGCAGCAAAGGGCAGAGGCATAACTTCCGCGGTTGCAGCGGTCGTCATTGCGACCGGGCCCGGGAGGTTAGGGTCCCGCGGCCGCCCGGCAGATCAGCAGCCAGCTCCTTTCTGTGAGAGGAGCTGCACTGTTCTGCCGCAGACTACGCGGCGCAGCGGGCGCTATATGACCCGGTCGCTGACACTGGGCCCCCCTGCCTGGTGACAGTGGTGGCGTCACCACGCTCCCGTCACCGCACATTGCTTTAATATTGCATAGAGTGGCTGGCATCATCAGTCTTCCCCCGTGCCTGCGCGGTGAAGTCACTCCTGTGCGACTGCTGTGTGTGGTGAGAGCACAGAGCGCAGGAGGACGCCGACCGGAGCCATGGGGGAACGAGGACAGAAGTGAGGATGAGCAGCGGTGAAACAAGTAGAGGTGAGGACAGAGCTGCGGTGGAAAAAGAAGAGAGGTGAGTACTTGTTTGTTTTTTTTGTTTTTTTTTATAAATCCGTGAGTACACAGGGAGGCTGGCTGCAGGACACATGGAGTCCTTAGGGGGGCCTGGCTGCAGGACACATGGAGGTCTTGGGGGGGGCTGGCTGCAGGACACATGGAGTCCTTGGGGGGGCCTGGCTGCAAGACACATGGAGGCCCTGGGGGGGCTGGCTGCAGGACACATGGAGTCCTTGGGTGGGCCAGGCTGCAGAACACATGGAGGCCCTGGGGGGTTGGCTGCATGACACATGGAGGCCCTGGGGGGTTGGCTGCATGATACATAGAGGCCCTGGGGGGGGCTGGCTGCATGACACATGGAGGCCTGGAGGGGCTGACTGCATGATATATGGAGGCCCTGGGGGGCTGGCTGCATGACATATGGAGGCCCTGGGGGGGCTGGCTGCATGACTTATGGAAGCTTGGGAAGGGGCTGGCTGCATGATACATGGAGGCCCTGGGGGGGCTGGCTGCATGACACATGGAGGCCCTGGGGGGGCTGGCTGCATGATACATGGAGGTCTATGGGGCTGCATGATACATGGAAGTCTATGGGGCTGCATTATACATGGAGGTCTATGGGGATGCACTATGCATGGAGGTCTATGGGGCTACATAATAAACATGAAGGACACCTTATACATGGACTATATGGGTGCATTATACATGGAGGAGTATGGGGCTGCATAATACAATATGAAGGTTTATGGGGCTGCATTGTAATACATATAGGACTATGGGGGCTACATTTTAATATATGGAGGGCTATGGAGGCTACTTTATACAAGGAGGACTATGGGGGTGCGTTATAAAACATGGAGGACTGTGGTGCAGTATAATATATGGAGAACTATGGGGTGAATTATAATGCATGGAGGACTATGGGAAATGCATTATAATAATTAATCGGGCTGCTTAATTAGTGCAATACCAGAGTGCCAAACATGAAGAATTGGCCAAAAAATTCCCATCTGACAACTTTGGTAGTAGAGGTCAGAGTTCTTTGGCCAACTAAGGACTAGAGAGGAGGGAGACGCACAGCAGGACCAACCGAGGCAGGTGAACACTATCAAAGATTTATCAAAGGTTTTGGACAGTTTCATTAGACCCTTCCAGCACACAGGCCCTTATGCGTAGGGTACTTTGACAAGGAGGGAAAAGTTTGTGAAGATGGTGAAGGATTACGTAGCCAACCATACCACTGTTGTTCGTGATTTCTCTGTGCAGTACAGCTATTGGGAATCCAAGCTGGACATGTGGGATGAACTGCCCCTCTATGCCTTGGAGGTGCTGGCCTACCCTGTCGCTAGCGTTTTGTCAAAGCGGTTTCTAATGCTGCAGGATACATAATAACTGATAGGTGCATCAGCCTGTCAACTGAAAATGCCGACAGGCTGACTCTTATCAAATGAACAAAATGTGGATTAGCCAGACTGCTTAATGCCACCAGAAGACAGCAGCAGAACCTAAAGGCAATTTTAATGTTCTTTTTATTGCGATGTATTCCCATACAACGGAGATGTACCGCCCCCATGTCAGCGGCCGAGCCGCTCTGATGCGGAGCTGCGGTGGCTCGAGGGGTCTCTGGATCCGGGGGGGTCCACGTGGACACTCGAATTAAAAGAAGAGGGGGGGATATGTACAAAGGGATTAGAAAGTTTGTGACACCACCCACGGTGCATGGTAATGTGAGGGACCACCGCTGCCGTTAGGGAGGCCGGTGACGATGGTGTGGCAGCCTGATGTTTAGCCCCTCCGTGGGTAGGGGGTTTGTGTCCCGGGGCCCGTTGGATGGTTGGTGCTTGGGTGCCGTAGGGGATAGGAACAGGGGTTTTCAGTGTACTCACTCAGTACAGGAATAACAACACCGATAGCTTGTAGACCAGAATTCTGAGCATCACTGCAGCTTGTAGGGAGCACACTTGGGTCTGGTCCCTTGGTGTTGCTGTTAGCCTGTGGCCCTGTCCTTGGCACCTTTGTCTCTGTTTGGACCCTCGGGTATAATACTCTTCGGGTCCCGCTCACCCGTATGGCTAATGGAGTGAGCTTGCTCTCAAGGTTCACGTGTAAGATTTCTTTGGACTTGGGAAAGTCCTATCCCATCGGTGCGCTAGTACCACGATTTTGGAGCAGGTTGGGGATGAATCTTGAAGTCTTCACCCCCGTCGGCTAAATTACCGAAACGCGTGAAGCTACTTTCCGGCCTAGGGTCCACATACCCCGTCGTGCCTTGGCCCCTGCCCGGTGATAGCTCAAGGCCGCCGGCTGCCCTCCTCGGCTGTCCGTGCCCCTTGACACTATCCCCTGCGCCCAGGGTTCCAGCTCCTACCAGGTCCAGACCAACGTCTGCCACCTAGTAACTAAAGGAGCCCTGCTCCTTGCCGGTGACCTCTCCCTCTCAGGGAGTCACCTCTTCACTCTCCTCTCATTTGCTCAACACTCTCTCAACTGTCACTTTCTTCACTTTCCCCTGACCAAACCCCCATGTGGGCGGCCCTATTCCCTTCAGGACTTTACAGTGTAAAGTGTTCCTAGGATTTTGATTGGCTAAGCTGTTAGCAACACCAAAGGACCAGGACCCGTAACCAAGGAGGGTGGATACTGTGCAGAAGGGCAGATTGCACAATGCCCTGTGACAAACTGATAGGCCAGGGCGTCACATTCACCCTTGGTTAAACGTAGCTCGTCCGTGAGCTACAGGACACTGGAGGTTTATTTTTGTTTTGCTTTTAACTGTAAGAAGGAAAAATATAAAGGTTAACACATTTTTATCAATGGGTCCATCCCACACAGGGGAGGCAATTCACTTAAACGTTACTAAAGGGTTAAGAGTTTGTCGCCCAACGGTGGGACACTACCGGTTTCCATGGTAACGGAGGCTCAACCTACTCCGTTGCAGCCCCTTCCTGCGACAGTCCAGTCCCAACGTCCCGGTCCCAATAACCCACCATCCAAACCACCTGTTCCCCCTGGAAACCTATGGTGGGTTCTTGACCGAGTTAAGGTCCCAAGTGTTGTCTTTTAGACGACTCTGGTTGGCACAGGAGGTGCAACTATTATACAAGACACAAGTTTGTGTTGGTCACGCCAGTCCTGTGGCCGTGGTCCATTTTTACTCAATATATTTAAAACTTTTTAACAGAGTCCATGAACCAGTTGTACACTTTTAGTAATTTACTTATAAATCAGGTGACTTTCACTCTTTTCATTAAAACTGGTTGATTAGGCACTTATTCACTAACATTTTCTAAAAGAAAAATAATAAACTATGGAAAATAACAAACGAAAACACCGATACCTAACAATTCTATGGCATCTCAACTACTGGTACTATAACATTTTTAACACTCTAATAATAGACTGTCGGGTCCCGTAGCCATGCTTCTTTGCGACTACGTGCTACTGACGCCGACACATACCCTTCTTCAAACATCACTGTGACGACATGGACTCTCATGGGTTAAAGTTTCTTAAAATCCAGCCAGACAGCATGATAGATTGTCTATAGACGGGGGAGAAGTCCCTCATTGTTTTTACAAGACTCTTGTTGACTCAATGTAATTGTGTTGGCCACTGAAAGCCAAACGTATTGTTTCTCCAGACATTTCCAGTAACCATTGTATTGTAGTTGTGTATTGATAATGTAATTACCTTAGTAGCCATTGTCTAGTTGGTGACTCCCAGTTTACATGTACACCCTCAGTCTTTCTATGCACATCATTTAAATGAACATTATCCATGCAGCTTGAAATTCCTCCAATGGGAGAAGCAATCTTGTCCAACCAATCAATGAGGACGCAGTGTATCCAAGTGGAAGGTTGTGGCTATAAAAAGGACTTCTTTAAGCCACCAGTGGTTGTTGATGGATGCTGATGGATCCAGTCTAAGCTCTTTGGAGCTGACTAGAGGATCAGGATATCTTATGGCTTCAATCTAGGGACTCCGGACCCGGTTGGAGACCATATCCACAGCCTAGGGATTTCGACTCCGGCTGCCAGGATTGTAACATCAAACCAGGACTACCTAAGGAGGACACTCAGGTTGGGACAGTTCAGTCACCTGTTACAGACTTTTCAGACCTCAGACAGCTTGGAACCTGTGAGGCATGGACATTCTAAATCCCTGGTGAGCCAGCGGAAGGGTGAGACTCTGTTGCCTGTTACATTTGTGTGTTTTGCTGGTTATGCGTTATGTGCCGTTAATTGTTTGGGGATCCAATAAAGTCTAATTATTGTGGTTCCCTCACCCTGTGTTGTCTGAGTAGTGTTACGCCCACGGTTAAGGAGGCCGGCGTTCAGTTGGGATGAGCCCTGAGCCACGCTGTCTTTCTAAAGGCGGCGGGTTTTAGTGGACGAGAGCGCCCACTGAGCCCCGTGTCTCCACAATTGGTGGCAGCAGTGGGATACTACTCAGCCTGGTTTACCCAGGGGAGCTGCAGGGGACTGGTGTTCGTGGACACCGTCCAGGGCTCAACAACCAGGGAGGCACATAAGCATACCCAGCAGGGCATAGGGGAGGCATTCAGGTTTCGGACGCTGCCATGTCCAACCCCACCAGCTCAGCCATGGGACAAGGACAAGAGAGGAGTTATGACCGCTGCAGTAAATGGATGCTGCAGGATCTGTGCCGGAGGCGAGAGATTGTCTGCTGGAGCGCTGAGACTCGGTCGGACTTGATCCGAAAATTAGTCCGTTGGGATGCCCAGAATGATGCAGAGGACGATGAGGATCCCGCCGATATTGACCCAGAGGATGTAGACTATGTGCCACATCATGGATCTAGTGACAATTGGGAATCAACTTTGTCCAAGATGGCCCAAGCCACAGCGTTGTTGGATGCATTGGGGCCTAGATCCTCAAGAGAAGAGAGGGCTTATGTTCTGGAATATGTTTATGGGATTCCAGATGCAGTACTGCTAACACCAGCCGGTCGAGAAGGATGGTCCCGCTACCCAGCAGAAGCTGCGCCAAAACGAAGGACTACAAACAGAGCCTGTGACTCGCCCAATCTATGGCGCTGTTATACATGTGGGCGCAATGGACATCTAGATAAAGATTGTCTCCAAAACCGAGGCCGCATGCTTGGAGCCCGTCTGCCACTCCAACCAGTCAACATATGCCGAGATGAACCAACGAGACCTGAGGAATGCTACTCCCAAGAAACACCAATAGTTGAGGAAGTGGTTTATCCAGTCCACACCCTACGGCAGGCCGGACACCGTACACCAGCCAACCTCCATCCCCATATCCAGATGGTCAAGGTCGGTGATATACAGGCTCAGGGACTTCGAGACATTGGATCTTCCATCACTCTGGTAAGCCCAGTTATTGTTTCTCCAGAAGACCCTGTACCAGAGTCCCAATTATCCATCTCCCTGGCTGAGGGCCAGCGCTCAGACGTCCCTCTGGCATGTGTGCAGTTGGACCTAAAAACCAACCAGGGAGAGGTCGAGGTGGAGCTTGTGGATAGCCTCCCCACACCTGGTATTTTGGGGACCATCCAGGAAGTGATCGATGTGGGAATTGTGAACAGCCTCCCCATTCCTGACATTGTGGAGACTGACCAGAGCAAGGCTGATGTGGAGCTTATGGACACCGTCCACACACCTGTTGTTTCGGGGACTAGCCAGGAGGAAGTTGAAGTGGGGTTCATAGATGGCCCCACCAAGCCTGTTGTTTCGGATACCACTCAAAGGGAAGTGAAAGTGGGGCTTGTGAATTACCTGCTCACACCAGTCATTTTGGAGAATGACCTAGGACAAGGACTATCCAGTCAGTTTGAAGAAGCCATCACCCACCTCCAAGCCAAGCAGGACCCTGATGTGGATCTTTCTAACATCTTTTCCAGGGATGGTTTGCATTCCCGGTCTCCATTATCCACTTCTGAGCCAAGAACCGTGAGTAAGCCTAACCACACTGTGGCTATTAACTGGGGGAGGATTGATAGTGGCAGATTTGTGCAGGCCCAACTCATGGACCCCACCTTAGTGCTTGTCCACCATATGGCTGCTCAACTTGGGGGAGGTAATCAGGGGGAGGTGTATAGATGCGAGCCTCTGTTGCTGACCTCACCATTAAAAAGGACAATGCCATCAAGAGGAGAAGGATGATCGGAAGCCTATTATGTCTGGCTAATATTAAGAAGGGGGAGGAATGTGACGACATGGACTCTCATGGGTTAAAGTTTCTTAAAATCCAGCCAGACAGCATGATAGATTGTCTATAGACGGGGGAGAAGTCCCTCATTGTTTTTACAAGACTCTTGTTGACTCAATGTAATTGTGTTGGCCACTGAAAGCCAAACGTATTGTTTCTCCAGACATTTCCAGTAACCATTGTATTGTAGTTGTGTATTGATAATGTAATTACCTTAGTAGCCATTGTCTAGTCGGTGACTCCCAGTTTACATGTACACCCTCAGTCTTTCTATGCACATCATTTAAATGAACATTATCCATGCAGCTTGAAATTCCTCCAATGGGAGAAGGAATCTTGTCCAACCAATCAATGAGGACACAGTGTATCCAAGTGGAAGGTTGTGGCTATAAAAAGGACTTCTTTAAGCCACCAGTGGTTGTTGATGGATGCTGATGGATCCAGTCTAAGCTCTTTGGAGCTGACTAGAGGATCAGGATATCTTATGGCTTCAATCTAGGGACTCCGGACCCGGTTGGAGACCATATCCACAGCCTAGGGATTTCGACTCCGGCTGCCAGGATTGTAACATCAAACCAGGACTACCTAAGGAGGACACTCAGGTTGGGACAGTTCAGTCACCTGTTACAGACTTTGCAGATCTCAGACAGCTTGGAACCTGTGAGGCATGGACATTCTAAATCCCTGGTGAGCCAGCGGAAGGGTGAGACTCTGTTGCCTATTACATTTGTGTGTTTTGCTGGTTATGCGTTATGTGCCGTTAATTGTTTGGGGATCCAATAAAGTCTAATTATTGTGGTTCCCTCACCCTGTGTTGTCTGAGTAGTGTTACGCCCACGGTTAAGGAGGCCGGCGTTCAGTTGGGATGAGCCCTGAGCCACGCTGTCTTTCTAAAGGCGGCGGGTTTTAGTGGACGAGAGCACCCACTGAGCCCCGTGTCTCCACAATCACGTCTGGTTACCTCCAGTGCATACCGGCCCCGCTTTCCGAAATGCCGGGTGTAGGTAACCATCTCATCCGGCTGGAGATTACGCTCTGGGTGACCCCAAGGAAGGTGTTGTGCCACATCTCATCGGGACACATACACCCCCGCTGTCAGACCTGCTTTGCGGATAAACCCCCATCCTTGCTCGGGGTCAAACCGCTCTACAAGGCCACGGCACCGTAGCCCCCTTACTCGGGAAGCAGTGCTCCTTATCTGCTCCTTTTCTTCTCGATCACGGGTGGCAAGCTCCCATCGTCGCCGATCTCGAGTTGCAATTTCTGATTGTAGCTGGTATTGCTGTCGTTCCCAGTAGGGGGCATCAGCGTCCAGCCTCCGCTCCCTATCTGGCTCTGGCTTTACTTTGACTCTGGCGGCCCCAACAGCCGTTGGGATTTTGCGTGGTAACAGAACAGGCAAACATCTTGGTTCATCAGTCTACACCAGCGGGACCGGAACCGACTGCTCCGCAGCCGGGGTTGCAGGGCCCGAGTGCTCCACCTCTGAGGACGGGCCCGGTGATGCAGCTGGGTCTGGTCTGGCCGGTGTTTGGGCGACCGCTGCCGTGGCTGGGATGAGGGCCTTGGTCTGGATCTCTGCAGCCGAAGATTCTGATAAATAGACTGATTGTTCCGCTGTCGGGGTTGGTGGGGGCAGCTCGGCGTCCGCCGAGGATGGGGTAGTCGAGAGTGGAGCGCTCACCGCGAGCGGGGACGGTCCGGATCCCTCAGCCACTGTGGCCGGATTTGTGCAATCAATAGGAACTGGGTAACCGCTTACCCTCTCTTCACGTGAGACTTCAATCTCACGAGCTCGCACCGCCACTGCTAGGCTCCTCATCTCTTCCCTCCAGTGGTTCAGAATGAAGAGGAATTGCGTCCACATCCTCCGGCACAGCTACTTTGTTTCCTCCTCAATCCATGTTGCGATCCCAGGGACAGCACGTTCTGGGGACTAGTCTCGCTCTGCCATCTTGCCACTGCATCTTCCAGGAACGTTGTCACAGAGTCCTGGCGTCCCTGCTCCACTTCCGTTAGTAACACATTCTGGCCCGCCCCCTTGGTCTTTTTCGCAGCACTCTGTTGCTGACCGTGGCCCTCTGAGAACTTCCGGTTCTGGCCTCACTGGGAAAACGAGGGGCGGGGCTTAGGCTTCACGCGCTTTCTCGGAGAAGACGAGGTTTTGGCGCAAAAAAAATGGCGGAAAATGGCAGAATTGGCGGGAAACAGAATCTTGACTTGCGGTCTTCGGCTTTCAAGGCGCACGTCATCCAGGTAAGTGGGTCCTGCTCATATCCTGCTCGTGATGCCAGTTTTTCCGAGGTGTACCGCCCCCACGTCAGCGGCCGAGCCGCTCGGATCCGGAGCTGCAGTTGCTCGAGGGGTCTCCGGATCCGGGGGGTCCACGCGGACACTCGAATTAAAAGAAAAGGGGGGATATGTACAAAGGGATTAGAAAGTTCGTGACGCCACCCACGGTGTGTGGAAATGTGAGGGACCACCGCTGCCGTTAGGGAGCCAGGTGACAATGGTGTTGCAGCCTGATGTTTAACCCCTCTGTGGGCAGGGTTTTGTGTCCCGGGGCCCATTTGATGGTTGGTGCTTGGGTGCCATAGGGGATAGGAACAAGGGTTTTCAGTGTACTCACTCAGTCCAGGAATAACAACACAGACAGCTTGTAAACCAGAATTCTGAGCACCACTGCAGCTTGTAGGGAGCACGCTTGGGTCCGTGCCCTTGGTGTTGCTGTTAGCCTGTAGCCCTGTCCTTGGCATCTTTTGTCTCTGTTTGGACCCTCGGGCATAAAACTCTTTGGGTCCCGCTCACCCGTATGGCTAACGGAGTGAGCTTGCTCTCAGGGTTAACGCGTAGGATTTCTTTGAACTGTATTGGGAAAGTCCTATCCCATCAGTGCGCTAGTACCCCTATTTTGGAGCGAGTTGGGGATGAATCTTGAAGTCTTCACCCCCATCGGGTAAATTACCGGAACGCGTGAAGCTACTTTCCGGCCGGGTCCACGTACCCTGTCGTGCCCTGGCCTCTGCCCGGTGATAGCACAAGGCCGCTGTCTGCCCTCCTCAGCAGTCCGTGCCCCTTGCCGCTATCCCCTGCGACCGGGGTTCCAGCTCCTACCAGGCCCAGACCAACGTCTGCCACCTAGTAACTACAGGAGCCCTGCTCCAGGCCGGTGACCTCTCCCTCTCAGAGAGTCACCTCCTCACTCTCCTCAACTTCAGCTCAACTGTCACTTTCTTCACTTTCCCCTTACCAACCCCCAATGTGGGCGGCCCTATTCCCTGTTGCAGCCTGATGTTTAACCCCTCTGTGGGCAGGGTTTTGTGCCCCGGGGCCCATTTGATGGTTGGTGCTTGGGTGCCATAGGGGATAGGAACAAGGGTTTTCAGTGTACTCACTCAGTCCAGGAATAACAACACCGACAGCTTGTAAACCAGAATTCTGAGCACCACTGCAGCTTATAGGGAGCACGCTTGGGTTCGGGCCCTTGGTGTTGCTGTTAGCCTGTGGCCCTGTCCTTGGAACCTTTGTCTCTGTTTGGACCCTCGGGTATAAAACTCTTCCAATTCCGCTCACCCGTATGGCTAATGGAGTGAGCTTGCTCTCAGGGTTCACGCATAGGATTTCTTTGGACTGTATTGGGAAAGTCCTATTTCATCGGTGCGCTAGTACCCAGATTTTGGAGCGGGTTGGGGATGAATCTTGAAGTCTTCACCCCCGTCGGGTAAATTACCGAAACGGGTGAAGCTACTTTCCGGCCTAGGGTCCACGTACCCCATTGTGGCCTGGTCCCTGCCCGGTGATACCTTAAGGCTGCCGGCTGGCCTCCTCGGCTGTCCGTGCCCCTTGACACTATGCCCTGTGACCGGGGTTCCAGCTCCTAGCAGGCCCAGACCAACGTCTGCCACCTAGTAACTACAGGAGCCCTGCTCCTTGCCGGTGACCTCTCCCTTTCAGAGAGTCACCTCTTCACTCTCCTCTCCTTTGCTCAACACTCGCTCAACTGTCACTTTCTTCACTTTCCCCTTACCAACCCCCCATGTGGGCGGCCCTATTCCCTTCAGGCCCCCCCTATGGTGTGTCTGGTGAGTACAGTGTAAAGTGTTCCTAGGATTTTGATTGGCTAAGCTGTTAGCAACACCAAAGGACCAGGACCCGTAACCAAGGAGGGTGGATACTGTGCAGAAGGGCAGATTGCACAATACCCTGTGATGACCTATTAGGCCAGGGCGTCACACTTCCCACCCAAGCAATGGTATACAGTCCTTGTTTTCTTCTTTTTCGGGGATTTGTGAATAAAGTCTTTTGTGATGCCACTTGTGGTGATGCGGCTAAGTGTAGGGAGCCGCCGCTGCAGGTTTTGCTGGGGCTGATGGAATGTGCAGCTCTGATGACTTGGGCCCTTCGCAAGTAGGGTACTACCCCAGCAGGTGTATGGTGCGATGGACGTCGGAAGAAGGAGACCAGACAGGTATTCAGTGCAGCTGGTTTACTCACTTTTCGGGTGTTAACTGGTTGCCCGAGGCCGGCTGGTTTTGCCTCCAGGTCCCCTTCGTCCCAGTGCCAGTCTGGTTCTTTGGTACCTTCTTCCCCTACGCCTCTCTCTGGGAAATGGGTCCCCGTGGTATGGAACACTGGGGGTCCCCGGTTTGTGGTTTGTCCAGCTCTGTCCGCCTGACAGTAACGTGAACCCTGTGGGGATGGAATCTCTGGTCTTGTCCCCGGCTCTTTCTTTGCTATTGAGTCTTCAGATTCTTTAGGGTCAGCAAGGTCCTTGATGGTCCCCTTTGCTGTGAAGGTGTTAACAGGTCGGCTTGAAGCTCTTTCCTGTCCTAGGGTCCTATACCCTGTCGGTGTGTAGTTCCGGGAGTACTCCACCATACTCCACCGGCAATCACCTCTCCTGGGTACCAGGTCACCGTCAACCCTAGTCAGGGAGTCACTTCACCTCCACCTTTACACTTCCACAGTCAACTCTGAACTCTCACTTAGTTAGACACTTAGCCTTCCTGTGTTCCCGACTACTCTCCACAGTCTTCCCCTCGCACCTGGTCAATTAGTGGACTGGAGTGGCTCCACATCTAGGCGGCCATCCATGGTCCCACTTTAGCTAGGTACCATTGTATGTGGGATTGTTGGTCAAAACTGGGATTACCTGGGTTTTGTTGGCACCAGTACTGGGGTTCTGGGTCCCTAGGGGGGTAGGCCCTGCATCCTAGCGGGGCAAGTGAGGGATATAATTATTTAGGGGCTAATTAGCAGACTTTATTACTGCTGTAATATACTGCATATATACACACACACACACACACACACACACACACACACTATTTATGCCTAGGTACATATAATATATACACACACATGTACTATATATACACACAGGCACAGATACACATACTATTTATGCACAGATACATATACTATATGCACACATGCACATAAACACAACATAAACACAACAGATACATTCACCTACACATATACTATATATACACAGATACATGCACAATTATATACAGTACAATTGTCGCGGGCGGAGGAGGGGACGCCGCGCTCTCCCACTGCTCGGGTCCGGCTGCCGCTGCGGCTGCTGCGGCCTGCTGCTGCTGCTGCTCGGTGGCTCGAGCGATGGGCCGGATCCCGGGGACTCGAGCGACGCTCCTCGCCCGTGAGTGAAAGGGGATTGGGTTTTGGGATAGTTTATTGTCCGTGACACCACCGCTGCTCTGTCGGGGGAGCCCGGGAGTGATGGTATGGAGCAGCCAGTTGTTGATTTGCCCCTCCGTGGGTAGGGGTTTTGGTGATCCCGGGGCCCAGTGATGGGGTTGGTATGGTGGACAGGCGGGCATGGGGCCTGTGGAGGTGCAGGGGCGCAGGGGCAGCGCTGTGCCGCACGGCACGGAGGTACTCACTCAGCCAGTAAACACGACACAGTTCTCGGTAAACAAACGGCTGGTTGGACGGGTCCCTCGGACGGTTACGGTGCTGATGTTCCCTGCAGTTAGTGGTGACGGTCTCTTCCCTGCACCTATGTAAAGTCTTTTGGTAGCGATGGGTTCCCACCGGTTATCCGCTCCCCGGCTTGGATATGGGCCGGAGGAGCCCCTCTCTTGCCCGCAGGCGCTGGCCCTGGGAAACTGGTGCCTTGGCGGTGGCGGTGTCTCCCCTTAACGGTCGGACTGTTGCCTTCAATCAGGACTTGGTTGTTAGGAGACAGAGGTCCCCTTCACTGACGGATTTGGCAAATTATGGCGACTCCTAGCCTTGCCGGGATCCGAAAGGCCCCTGCCCTGGTGCTGACTGTTCTTTGTATACTGCTCCGGTACCGCCGGGTAACCACCCGTCCGCGGTCCTTCCAGCAACCTCCAAACAGTCCCCCTGCAGACTATCACCGCCGTCTGCTGACCTTGCTGTCTCAGTCCGGGGCACACACCCGGACCAGCTTCAGGCTTTACAACTGTTCCTTTTTACTTCTTCACTCAAGCTCCTCTACCACTTCACTTCCTTCTACTTTCACTTCCCTAGCTGGACTCTTCCTAAGACTCTAGTCTGGCTTCAACTGCCTGGTTCTCCCGCCTCCAGGGCTGTGAACTCCTCGGTGGGTGGAGCCAACTGCCTGGCCCACCCCCTGGTGTGGACATCAGCCCCTGGAGGAAGGCAACAAGGATTTTAGTTAGCCTTGGTGTACCTGCCGGGAATTTGGGGTGCATGTGATGTTGTGACCTGTGACCCCTGGCTTGCCCAGGGCGTCACACAATCAACATACGTATATATGTAAAAACAAACAGACAGATCGAATCAGTATATACTTACCTCTCTGTTTCTTCCTCTTCCTTCTTCTTAAGTTGCTGATGACCTGTGGAGTTTTTCCTGCTCTTCCTCTCCTGTTGTGGTTGTGGAGCTTTGCTACATCCATCTTCCTGCTGCCCCCTCAGCTCTGTCCTCCACTCCTGCAGAAATCAGCTCCACATGCACAGCTTTAGGAAACAGCTCCTCTTTGTCTGCGGCCCACACCCTCTCCTGAGTGGTGAGTGCCAGCATCTTTTCCTCTGTGCTCTTCGCCAGGGGAGAGGCAGAGAGTCCTGCAGAGCACTGGGCAGAGCTGAGAGCTGCAGGGAAGCATAGCATGGGCCTCTTGCTGGTTCTAGGGCCCATCGGCAGAGACGTCGAGCGCAGACACAGGGGGAGAATGAGGAAGGATGCAGTGAGTGCGCCGCTCCATCCCTCATCATTGCTGTGTGCCATGACGGGCGAGAGGGGCCCGGTGCCACTGCTGACACCAGGCACCCCTGACTCACTGGCCTCATAGTGGCCTGCCACAGAACAGCGCAGCTTCTCTCTCTCGCAGAGAGGAGCCGGCTACTTCTCTGCAGGGCAGGTGCCGAGCCCCAACCCTACCGGGTCCAGTCGCAGTTGCGATCTATGTGACCGCGGCCGTTACACCCCTGGCATGCAGCTCTTGCATCTGAAGGCTTTACCTACAACCTAAAGAGCAGCTTGAAAATTAAGAACATGACTGATAATTTTATCACTTGTCTGAACCTAGCTTTATAGTGATGGTCATAATACATAAGTAATAACAAGTAAACATATCCTCCATGGACTAATAGATATTGGAAAAAAAGAGTTTAAGATGAAAAAATGGAGCTATTAAAAAATTCAACTTGTCCTGCAAAAGACAATCCCTGATAAGACCATGATGATAGAAAACGAAAAACGTTTGTATGTGGATTCGAAAAAAATCAAACCTTGCTATGTCCTTCAGGGTTTAATGTAAACGTAATGTGATATGTTTGATTGAAAGCACAATGCAGATGTGTCAGAAATGTTTAAATGGTCTATGCCAAATAGTTTTATATTCAATAGTACAAATAACCACAAGTCACTGCAGTTCCTATGTGTGGAATACAATCTTTCTGCCTTTTATACATCCATGAGAACTTCCTCCCTTTTTCACAATAGCAGTATTGTCCTGATTGTAATATGATGCCTTTAATTATACAAACTTTCTTTATCAAATGTACTGTATACTATAAAGTTACATAGTATTAAACCGTACACACTACAAATATCAGACATGGCTATTGTGGAATATATAACTGAACACAATGTCTAAACAAATCCAAGTGAGGTCAACGCAGCTCAGAGCTCAGTGTTGTATATTAATGTATTTAATCTTTCTTTCTAGGTGCAACAAGAAGAGTTAATAAGAAGGCAGTTTAATGTACTATTTTGAAACTTCATACTTTGGTGCTCAATGTGCAAACCCTGATCAGTAGTGACCAGTGGGAAAATTAAGAAATCTAGATTTGGCATGTTTAGATACAAATTGTCTGAGACCTGAGGATAGTTTTCAAGTTACCAATTTCAGGAGGGTCGAACTGGGGTGCCTGGGGTCCACATGTTAAATTGACTCTATGGGCCCACACAGACGCTATATTCAAATACCTGTTAGGAGTTATAGTAGATCGTCAACTGTAAAATAAAGGCATCTCCTGGGCATGTACTGTGTGAACACCATAATTGTGATATTATAATTATGGTAATTTTCATTAAAAGGGTTTTTTTTGGTGGAAACAAGTTATCACCTATTCACAGGATCCACAGGATAACTGATGATGACTTATTAATCGGTGTTGTCCAACTATAGGGAACTGTACCGACTGGAAGATTGGGGAGCTTTTATTCTTGACAAAAGTAAAGCAGCAGATTGGATGTCTTATTGCCCCAATCAATTAATCCTCTTTGGAGCTGCCAGAAAAAGTCAAGCACAGCACTCTGCAGTTACTTAGGCAATAAATGGATCAGTTCCGCTCCATTCAAATGGGATAAAAGGTCCATATTCTGGTTATAGCTTCAGATCCCAGCAGATGGACCCTCACCAATCAATAAGTTATCACTTATCCTGTGGATAGGTGATTGCTTGTTTTCATTGGAGAACTTAAATGCATCTTTGCCACTGTGCAATGGTATGTTACAGGCCAGGTAAGGGTTAAAATTCCAAATATTTAATCACTAGTGGAAATAAAGAATCTACTTATTGATATCAGAGAGAAAGTGATCTCCATACATAACACAATCCACTATACCAAGACCAATAATACCACATACAAGGGACAAATACACAACATGATCAGACCAAATATTACCACCACATAGTGACTGAATACTACAATACTTATCATTAATTAAAATCACAATACTAAAACACTATTGCCACTTGTAACATTATACACAGGAGCTCTGTGTATAGTGTAAGTGTACAGTTAACCCCTTCACGACCGCGGGCAGTAAAATTACGTCCTATTTTAACGTGACTTAACGACCAGGGACGTAATTTTACTGCCTAAAGTTCATTTGATTGCCGTGGCCATAGCAACGGCTTTCAAATGATGTCCCCTGCTGTTTCTTACAGCAAGGGACCTTTGCTTCACCCCAGGGGGGGTGGCATCGCCACCCCCCATTGACGATCGATGTGATTGGGTGTTCAAATCTGAACCGCCAACCACATCTTTCGCACTGATTTCAGTAAAAATAATGCCGGAAATAGTGCGATACTGTGAGGTCCAGCTATGAGATGCCGTAGCAGGTACAGCAGATCATAGGTGGATCTCAAACATGCCACCCCCAGCCCCGGCAGCACTGATTGGAGCGATCGTGCTATGACGCGCAATCGCTCCAATCAGTGTGCAGTGGGGCAGTTTGATTTGGCTGGTGGCCGCCCTCCCCAGGCCTGTGCTGGTCTGGGGACCCTCCCCCAACAGGGCTGCACTGTGCTCACCTTGCAGCCCCTGCGCGCTTCTGTGATTGCTCCTACGCGCTCCCGTAATGGCCCCTGCCTGTGCCCCCCTGCGATCTGCCCCCCGACATCCCGATCTGCCCCCCCGACATCCCGATCTGCCCCTCCGACATTCCGATCTGCCCCCCCGACATCCCGATCTGCCCCCCGACATCCCGATCTGCCCTCCGACATCCCAATCTGCCCCCCGCCATCCCGATCTGCCCCCCGCAATCCCAATCTGCCCCCCGACATCCCAATCTGCCGGCCTCCCCCGTGATCTCTATTCTGCAGCTCCTCCAGTATCTCCCTCCTCCTCTGCTCTCCCCATCTGCTGTCCCCCTCCCCCTCTGCTGTCCCCCTCCCCCTCTGCTGTCCCCCCGACGTCCTCTTACCTGTCTTCACCGGCCGATCACATCTGCCTCCATCGCTGGGTCCTTCTTCCTGGGTCTTCTGCTGAGCTGTCCAACTTCCTGCCTTCTGGCTGCTGCTGTAAAGCTGTTCCTCCTGCTAATCCTCTGGGTACTATGAGTATAACTTTTTTTTTTTTTTTTTTCCTCTATCCCCTGTCCATTTTTACACCTCATGCGTCCGTGTGTCCAGCCGAGCGCTGATCAGGGATGCAGATAACGTATCTGCATCCGTTGTCAGTTTTCGGCGGGACTTTTTTTCCCGTATCCCCGACGCTTTTTGTATCGCATCAGTCTGTGCGTCCCGCCGAGCGCTGAACAGGGATGCACATAACGGATCGGCATCCCTGCTCAATTTTTGGCGTGACCAAAAGCATCGGGGATACGGAAAAAGTCACGCCAAAAATTGAGCAGGGATGCCGATCTGTTATGTGCATCCCTGATCAGCGCTCGGTGGGACGCACGGACGGATGCGATACAAAAAGCATCGGGGATACGGAAAAAAAAGTCACGCCAAAAATTGAGCAGGGATGCCGATCCGTTATGTGCATCCCTGATCAGCGCTCGGCGGGACGCACGGACGGATGCGATACAAAAAGCGCCGGGGATACGGAAAAAAAAGTATCGCATCTGTCCGTGCGTCCCGCTGAGCGCGGATCAGCATCCCTGCTCAATTTTTGGCGTGACTTTTTTTTTTTTCGTATCCCCAGCGCTTTTTGTATCTCATCCGACCGTGCCTCCTGCAGCGGCCGATCAGTGCACTGCGTCTGTACGTTTGAAAAGTCAAATGGCGTTCCTTGTCTTCTGAGCCCCGCCATGCGCCCAAACAATTGATTTCCACCACATATGAGGTATCTGCGTACTCGGGAAAAATTGCACAATAAGTTTTATGGTGCATTTTTCCTGATACCATTGTAAAAAGAAAAAAAAAGCTACCTTGTTGCTGCAAAAATTTAAAAAAAAATTAAAAAAAAAATAAATAATTTTCACGGTTCGTTATCAACTTTCAGTGGAGCCCCTGGGGGTACAAGGGGCTCACTAAACATCTAGATAAATTCCTTGAGGGGTCTAGTTCCAAAATGGGGTAATTTGTGGGGGAGCTCCACTGTTTAGGCATCATAGGGGGGGTCTAAATACGTGACATGGCGTCCGCTAATGATTCCAACCAATTTTGCTGTCAAATGGTGCCCTTCTCTTCTGAGCCACGCCATGCACCCAACAATTACTTTCCACCACATGTGAGGTATCTGCGTACTCAGGAGAAATTGCACAATACGTTTTATGGTGCATTTTTTCCTGATACCCTTGTGGAAAAAAAAAGCTACCTAGTTGAAGCAACAGTTTTGTGGTAAAAAAAATGTTTTTTTCTTTTCACGGCTCAACGTTATAAACTTCTGTGAAGCTCCCAGGTGTTCAAAGTGCTCACCAAACATCTAGAAAAATTATTTGAGGGCTCTAGTTTCCAAAATGGGGTCACTTGTGGGGGAGCTCCATTGTTTAGGCACCTCAGGGGGTCTTCAAACCTGACATGGCATCCGATAATGAGTGCAGCTAATTTTGCGTTCAAAAATTCAAATGGCGCTCCTTGCCTTTCGAGCTCTGCCGTGTGCCCAAACATTTTATTTCCACCACATATGAGGTATCTGCCTACTCAGGAGAAAATGGACAATACATTTTATGCTGCATTTTTTCCCGATACCCTTGTGAAAAAAAAAGCTACCTAGTTGAAGCAACAGTTTTGTGGTAAAAAAAAATTTTTTTCTTTTCACGGCTTAACGTTATAAATTTCTGTGAAGCCCCCAGGTGTTCAAAGTGCTCACCAAACATCTAGAAAAATTATTTAAGGGCTCTAGTTTCCAAAATGGGGTCACTTGTGGGGGAGCTCCATTGTTTAGGCACCTCAGGGGGTCTTCAAACCCGACATGGCGTCCGCTAATGAGTGTAGCTAATTTTGCGTTCAAAAATTCAAATGGCGCTCCTTGCCTTTCGACCTCTGCTGTGAACCCAAACAATTGATTTTTACCCCATATGGGGTATCAGCGTACTCAGGAGAAAATGCACAATAAATTGTAGGGTGCACTTTCTCTTTTCTCCCTTGAAAAAATGAAAATTTTATGGCTAAAGTAACATTTTTGTGTTAAAAAGTAAAATTTTCATTTTTTCCTTCCACATTGCTTTGGTTCCTGTGAAGCACCTAAAGGGTTAATAAACTTCTTAGATGTGGTTTTGAGCAGTGTGAGGGGTGCAGTTTTTAGAATGGGGTCACTTTTGGGTATTTTCTGTCACCTCGGCCTCTCAAAGTCACTTCAAATGTGATGTGGTCCCTAAAAAAAATTATTTTGTAAATTTTGTTGGAAAAACTAGAAATTGCTGATGAACTTTGACCCCTTCTAACTTCCTAACGAAAAAATTTTTTTGTCAGAATCGCCAGGTTCCTTTTCCATTGTTTTGTGAATATGCAAATGAGAATATTTCATGTGAGCTCTAGTGACAAGAATGGTCAATAAGAATTGGTAGTCTTGACAGGCTGTGTGTGATACCTGATCTTGATACATGTTGTTTGTCTTGTATGTCTTTTATGTTAGGCCATTAATTTGGTGATCTAATTTTAACTAATTAATTTATTAAAAGGTAAATTTTAGGCGTATTTATTTTAAATTTTCACCTAGCTGTCTACCATCCTGTATACAGTGAATATGCCCTAATCCAGTAGCTGGTGTTGTTGGAAAAATCTGCACCAAAAACAAACTGTAAAAAACACATAAAAAATGCCGTAAAAATGCAGTTTTTTGCCTTTGTTTTTTTTTTCCTGTGAAGAGATGCAGAAATGGTGCAAAAATAGCTGCACCACACACTTTACATGTGCACATACCCTAAAGCGGGCTTTACATGCAACGACATCATTAACAAGATGTTGTTGGGGTCACGGAATTCGTGACGCACATCCGGCCTCGTTAGTGACGCCGTTGCGTGTGAAATGCACGAACGACCCGTTAACGATCAAAATTACTTACCTAATCGTTGATCGTTGTCCGGTCGTTCTAATCCCAATTATCGTTGCTGTTGCAGGACGCAGGTTGTTCGTCGTTCCCGCAGCAAAACACATCGCTATGTGTGACATCGAAGGAACGAGGAATATCACCAATTCACCATACCAGCGGCCGCTCGCAATGAGGAATGAAGGAGGTGGGCAGGATGTTCAGCCCGCTCATCTCTGCCCCTCCGCTTCTATTGGGCGGCCGCTTAGTGATGCCACTGTGACGCCAAACGAACCTCCGCCTTAGAAATGAGTGTGACGGGTCCTAGTGATGTTGTGCGCCACGGGCAGCGATTTTCCCGTGATGCACAAACGACGGGGGCGGGTGCTTTCACCAGCGACATTGCTAGCGATATCTCTGTGTGTAAAGCCCGCTTAAATGTACAGGTACTACTAGTGATGTTTCTATTTGAAGACATTCATCTTAACTTTCATTGTTTATCTGGTGCATTACACTGGGACATCATTCAGCCAAGACTCGTCTCTGCAGAAAGTAACATAAACATCTATAGCTAATCATTTGTAGATCACATCCCCACTTTTCCCCCAACGTCTACATTGCGCCAGGTGAAGAAAAAAAGCAACATAATGCCACCCTACCCAGCAAAAATACTCCCCTTTTGTTCCGCTCATGGAAAGTGCTATCCTTAAAAGTAAAATATATTAGGGCAGTAATAAAGTCTAGTTGGCCCTTAAGTAATTAGATCTCTCACTTGCCACCATAAACTATTAATGTTTATTTTGCATTCTGGCCCCCATACAGTAATTATTTCCCCCATCCTGGACCCCTTTTTGTAATAATGTCCCTAATCCTGGGCCCTTCATGTAATAATGGCCTTCATCCTGGGCCCATCCTGCCCCTTTCCTGTAATAATCTCCTCTGTACTCCCTGCCATCTTATAATAATGTCGCCCAACATGGACAGTTCCTGCCCTCTATCCTGGGTCTCTTCCTTTAAAAATTATTGTATATGATGGTTGGGCACTACCAATTCAGTGAGGGTGCTACAATGATAGTGGACGTGCAACCAATTATAGAAGACATTAGTCAGCACTCGGCACTGCTAGATAAGCTCCTAGATACAGACATGCAATGCCCATGGTCTATAGATGACCGAAACGTTGGCCATTATACATATTGTAGCTTTATGCTTAGACTTCAATAAAGTTAAAATTAATTTTCTAATTGCATCTCTTGGAGTACCATGGTTATTTTCTTATGCCTTCCTGTAGTACTGTCCCCCATTGTGGCCCCTTTTTTAATGATAATATCCATACTGGGCCTTTCCTGTAATAATGTTTCCTATGCTAAGCTCTTTCTGTAATAAATGTTCTCCATCCTGACCCCTTCCTGCAATAATGTCCCAAACCAGGCCCCTTCCTTTAATAATTTCCCCCATCCTGGCCCCTTCTTGTATTAATGTTCCTCCATCATGACCTCTTATTTAATAATAATCTGCATACTGTGCCTTTCATGTAATAATGTATTCCATACTGGGTCCCTTCCTGTAATAATGTCCCCCATCCTGATGCCCCAGCTGTGACCTCAGGGGAACTGACCTGTGCTTCCCAATGAAGCATTGGTATCATTGATAAACGATGTCAAAGTAGAAATGATAGGTTTTAAATAAAAGTCAATGAATTGTCAATTCATTCTCACACACAATGTGTTTGTTTTTGCTAATCAGGTGTACCTCCAGCTCCAAGGAACAGCGATGGGGGCACCTTCTGCCCCCTCATATGCTAATCTGTTCCTTGGAGCTTGGGAACGTGAATTTTTTTCTAGTAAACCAGTCAACTCTATTAGCAAAATCAGAAATTGGATTCACTACATAGATGGATGATGTTTGGTTCGTTTGGGAGGGTTCCCCGGATGAGCTAGACGCCTTTGTCGCGGGCGGGGAGGAGGGTGTCAGCACACCGCGCTCACCCCTTCTGCTCGGGTCCGGCAGCTGCTCCTGGTGGCTCGAGCTGTGGGCCGGATCCCGGGGTTTCTCGAGCGACACTCCTCGCCCGTGAGTGAAAGGGGGTGTTTGTTGGGTGTGGGGATTGTTATAGTTCGTGACGCCACCCACGGTTGTGGTGATTGCACCACCGCTGCTCAGTATGGGAGTCCCGGGGATGGTGATGCGGAGCAGCCAGGTGTTGTGTTGCCCCTCCGTGGGTAGGGGTTGGTGATCCCGGGGCCCAGTGATGAGATGTGAAGTGTAGGGCCTGGAGGGCGCAGGGACGCGGGGGCAGCGCTGTGCCTTGCGGCACTATGGTACTCACTCAGCCTGACACACGGACACAGTTTGTACGGTAAACCAAACGGCTGGTATGACGGTCCCACAGACGGCTGCACCTGCACTCCCGGTAGGTGACGGTGATGTCCCTCTTCCTTGCACCTTTGTTTGACTTGTGGTAGCGGTGGATTCCCTCCGGTTACCCGCTCCCCGGCTGCAATCTGGGCCGGAGGAGCTCTACACTTTGCCCGCAGGCGCTGGCCCTGGGGAAACTGGTGCCCTGGCGGTGGCGGTGTCTCCCCGGTTCAGGTTGGGCTGTTGCCTTCACTCGGGACTTGGTTGTTGGGGGAGCTGCGTCCCCGTCACTGACGGATTTGGAAAATCTGGCGACTCCTAGCCTTGCCGGGGTCCGAGAGGCCCCTGCCCTGGTGCTGACTGTCCTTCGGAACACTGCTCCAGACCACCGGGCACACAGCCAACGGGGTCCTTCCAGGAACTTCCAAACGGTCCCCCTCCAGACAGTCACCGCCGTTGCTGACCTTGCTGTTCTGGCCCTCACAAAGCTGGACCCTTCAGGCTGTCCTTCTCTTCTGTCACTTTACTTGCTTTCCTCCTTTACTACTTTCACTTTCACTTTCTTAACTCCTCCACTTTAGCTCCTCACACTTGCCCTGCCTGGGCTAAACTCCCTTGTTACTCCTTCCACTTCCTCCTCCTGGACTCATCTGCCTGGTTTCTTCCTGCCTCCAGAGTTGTGAGCTCCTCGGTGGGCGGAGCCAACCGCCTGGCCCACCCCCTGGTGTGCATCATCAGACTCCTGGAGGAAGGCAACAAGGATTTGTAGGTTAGCTGTGATGTGCCTACCTGGAGTGTGGGGTGTGGTGGTGGTGTGACCTGTGTCCCCTGGCTTGCCCAGGGCGACACATTCCCCCTTAGCAAAATGCAGACCGTCCGCGGGCTGCCGTCCTACACCGGTTTTATTTTTCTGTAAAAAGGGTAACAGGGTTAAGCAAACATGAATAACATTTTTAATCAAAACTCTTCCCAAGACGGGAGGCACATTTACTTGAACGTTGCAACGGTATACGGTCACGGTTTCCGCTCTCTCCCACCCAAGCAACCTGGCCCTGATGCTGCCCCTAAAACCCAGGCAGCACCCCTTGACCCACAGTCCAGCACAAGTTACCCGAGCGGGATCTGTCCTTCCCCTCCAGAGGGTGGCCACCGGTTCCTTTGGTGGCTGGGCCCTGGCCTGCTCTGCTCAGGGCCCTCCCTCCAACCTGCCTCTCCGGAGACGGTATTGCGGAAACGGTAACGGTACCCAACATTTTTACAAGCCACTTAACGTTTGTGGTGCCCTGCAAGTTCACGGGCTTGTCCATGGATAGTTCCCATGCCAATAAACTTAAACGGTCCCCACGGGGACAACGGTGCCGGCTCCAGCCGGTTGCAAATCAACAAACAAATTAGGTGACTTCTTCGGTAATTTCACTTATCATTTCAAACTTTTTAAACTTTTTCAAACAAACAGCAACTTCAGTGATGGTCCCAACGGGGACGGTGCAACGGGCATCCGCTGCCCTACTCCGGTCCCTTTGCTGCTTCATCCGAGGGAGGGGATGCAGAGCTCACCTTGCTCTCCGGGCTGCCCTTCAGCTTTACATCCAGGGCAAACCACCCCCTCTCTCTGCAGTGCCGGGTGTAACGCACCATGTCCCCCGGTATAAGATTGCGGCCAGGATGCTCCTCGGGCAGATGGGCATTCACGTCCCGCCGGGCCACAAACACCTCGGCCTCCAGGCCCGGTTCGTATATGAATCCGTAGCCCCGGCGGACATCAAACCGCCTCACCTGCCCCTCGTAGAACGGGCCCCGGACACGGAAGGTCGCTTGCCGCAGGTTTTCCTTTTCCCGAATGGCTCGGGCCACCAGCTCGGCTTTCCTTCTCTCCCTCTCCGCGATCTCCAGGCCCAGCTTTGTCGGCTCCCTGTCCCAGTATGGCGCTGCTGCCAGCTCCGGCGCACGGTTTGAGCCCCGCGGGACATCCAGCACGTTACCCACTGTCAGGAAGGTGGGTAGCGTATCCCGCGGTGTCATGGCCTTGGGCGCTGCCTTGCAGCAACAACCCGGCGCCACCTCAGCCGAGGTGTGGGGGATGGGCACAGGGGCTTTCCGCAGCCGGGCCTTCGGCTCGGGAAACTGCTTGGGGACTGTCTCTGGCACAATCTTCGGGGCCTTCCAAGGTAATGCCTCCGGTTTGTTACGGGCTCCGGCTACAGGTCGGTCCGCTGGGGCGGACGGGCTGGGTATCGCTACCGGTTGCGGTGGTAGCGGGCCTAGTGGCGGGGTCACGGCCTCCGAGACGGGTGGCGAGGGAGGCAACGGGGGGAGAGGGCTTGGACCGGGCCCCACAGCCGCGATGACCGGCCCTGCAAGGGCATCGGGACGTGGGTCACTCACCCTCCCTTTCTCCGCCTCCTCCTCGCGTCTCCGCACGGTGGCTACAACGTCCGCCATGTCGGCCTCCCACTCCTCCATGAGGAGCTGCATCTTCACCTGCAGCCGTTGATAGAGCTGCGCGGTCCGGATCTCCACCCACGCCGCGGTTCCAGGCGCGGGGGGTACGGTGTCGCGGGACGGCATCCACATGGGGTCTTCACTGTTTGCTTCCAGGAATGGTATTCTCGCAAGGTCCTGGCGTCCCTGCTTTTATAGCCGCAGCTACATGCGTTCAGCCGCCATCGCGTCCCCCTTAGCTCTTTTCGGCCCCTCCTCTCTCGGGGCGGGGTTTTGGCCTTCGCGCCTCTATTGCTCGAGAAGACGCTCGAGCGGGAACTTTTCGCGCCAAAGATGGCGGCTTCTGAAATTTTTCTGCCAGATGTCTCCGGCGGTAACAAGGCGCAACTCTACCTGACGGCAGAGCGGTAGGATCCTGTTCGTGACGCCAAGTTGTCGCGGGCGGGGAGGAGGGTGTCAGCACACCGCGCTCACCCCTTCTGCTCGGGTCCGGCAGCTGCTCCTGGTGGCTCGAGCTGTGGGCCGGATCCCGGGGTTTCTCGAGCGACACTCCTCGCCCGTGAGTGAAAGGGGGTGTTTGTTGGGTGTGGGGATTGTTATAGTTCGTGACGCCACCCACGGTTGTGGTGATTGCACCACCGCTGCTCAGTATGGGGGTCCCGGGGATGGTGATGCGGAGCAGCCAGGTGTTGTGTTGCCCCTCCGTGGGTAGGGGTTGGTGATCCCGGGGCCCAGTGAGGAGATGTGAAGTGTAGGGCCTGGAGGGCGCAGGGACGCGGGGGCAGCGCTGTGCCTTGCGGCACTATGGTACTCACTCAGCCTGACACACGGACACAGTTTGTACGGTAAACCAAACGGCTGGTAGGACGGTCCCACAGACGGCTGCACCTGCACTCCCGGTAGGTGACGGTGATGTTCCTCTTCCTTGCACCTTTGTTTGACTTGTGGTAGCGGTGGATTCCCTCCGGTTACCCGCTCCCCGGCTGCAATCTGGGCCGGAGGAGCTCTACACTTTGCCCGCAGGCGCTGGCCCTGGGGAAACTGGTGCCCTGGCGGTGGCGGTGTCTCCCCGGTTCAGGTTGGGCTGTTGCCTTCACTCGGGACTTGGTTGTTGGGGGAGCTGCGTCCCCGTCACTGACGGATTTGGAAAATCTGGCGACTCCTAGCCTTGCCGGGGTCCGAGAGGCCCCTGCCCTGGTGCTGACTGTCCTTCGGAACACTGCTCCAGACCACCGGGCACACAGCCAACGGGGTCCTTCCAGGAACTTCCAAACGGTCCCCCTCCAGACAGTCACCACCGTTGCTGACCTTGCTCTTCTGGCCCTCACAAAGCTGGACCCTTCAGGCTGTCCTTCTCTTCTGTCACTTTACTTGCTTTCCTCCTTTACTACTTTCACTTTCACTTTCTTAACTCCTCCACTTTAGCTCCTCACACTTGCCCTGCCTGGGCTAAACTCCCTTGTTACTCCTTCCACTTCCTCCTCCTGGACTCATCTGCCTGGTTTCTTCCTGCCTCCAGAGTTGTGAGCTCCTCGGTGGGCGGAGCCAACCGCCTGGCCCACCCCCTGGTGTGCATCATCAGACTCCTGGAGGAAGGCAACAAGGATTTGTAGGTTAGCTGTGATGTGCCTACCTGGAGTGTGGGGTGTGGTGGTGGTGTGACCTGTGTCCCCTGGCTTGCCCAGGGCGACACACCTTGATGAGGAATCTTAACACAAACAAACAATCTGAATATCAAATTAACATACTGTTATGGATGGACCTACTGATATTGTAAGAGGTGAGAGTACACCGATATCAGAGGTCAGGGTCCACCATGCAGTGGTGGTAAACTGCAGCTGATAGCCTAAGGCTGTACGGACCTTCAGCAAAACCCCAGAGGTAAATAGACACCTGTGTTACAAGTCACACAAGTGCAAGTGCAGGTTTGCAAACACTCAATGTAAGGATATGAACCTGCTAATAAAATCTCTGTGTTCTAATTTACACAGAAGCTACAGTAAAGTGTAGTAGGATCTGTTATGATCTGGTCACCGTGGACGATGACAAAAATCCCATCAGCAGAAAACATAAAAGTAGTTGGAACCTGAGCTGACCGCAATCCCCTGTCAGACCACACTAGAAGTAGCCGTGGAGCGCTCCTAAACACACCTAGATGCCTTGTCACAGCCGGAGAAACTTACTACACCTCACAGATAGAAATGAGGAAACCTATCTTTCCTCAGAGTAGTCCCCAAAGAAATAGCAAGCCCCCAACATATAAAGCCAACGGTGATGTAAGAAAACACAATACACAGATAGGAAATATAGATTAGCAAAGCTGAGGCCCGACTTCCTAGACAGAACAGGACAGGACAGATAACTGATTGCGGCCAGAAAAAAACCCTGCAAAAAAATACCAATCCCCTGACAATAAATACTGAGACCACACAGACTCTCTCCCACTATATCAGGTACCCTTGTAAATAATGGGAGAAACAAAATACCAAAAAAAGCACAAGAAATACAAAACTGCAAATAATCAAATAGAACAGGAAGAATCTCCCTTTTCTTGCAGTGGGGCATGCAGAGGGGGAACCCCCATGCTCATCAAAACAGAAAGACAATTCCTCTCCTGCAAGAAAACAGACTTTATGCAAAATAAAAAGGAAAACAAACACCCTTAGGTGTGGCTCAGGCAATAAAGCAAAGAACTTGCAACTCATCTGGAATGGTACAGGCACACGATGGAATGGAATGGAAGGACAAACTCCAAGCCAATTCAATGACTGAGGAACAACATCTATCACCGGCCCCAGCCAGCAGACACTGCTCTTCTATATAATCCAGACTGATCTGCAATTGGGCTTCCCAAACTTCCAATTAACTCCCACACCTGATAAGATAAGGAACTTAATATAATAAGGACTGGACCGGTTTATTCACAGGACCAGCAAAGGCGCTTTGCTCTCCTGTATCTTCACAGGAGAAGATATATACAGCATACACAGTATAGATAGGGATGTAAATGCGGAACACTACCCATGTTCTGGTAGCATATGCTCTGGTTATATGCAGAGGTGAGAGTGTAGGGTATTGTCCCTATATTGGGTTGTCATAGGGTATAGCCGGTCCCTTAGCGGCACAACCCCAATATCCCTGGAACCCAGGCTAGCCAGCTTCTAACCCTAAGTCGGTCAAGATGTGACCGCGGCCTCACTCTAACCTGACTACTGACCCTCAATCAGTCCGGTAGGACTTCGCCGCGTATCTCTATTTAAGGTAGCTGTGTGTTGTTGCATGCACAAAGACAAGTGCGTACGTCCATGTGGGCATCAGGGCTATTTATCACCTCTGTACTGTCCACAAAATGGAGGAACCATGTGCAGCCAGCCCCTTTGGTTAATAAGAGCCTTGCATGTCACTGATGATGTCACTGCGGCCAATAGAAACTTGCCACATCACTGACATGCTCAGATAATAGCAAAAGACCCATAGGAGTCCCACACATGTTCAGTAAGCTCTTTTTGACACAGTGTCAGAATTCCAAAAAGTCCAGGTCACCATCCATGACTCAGAAATCAGACCGAGCGACCTCGGGTACGGGGAGTAACAGCTCCTAACAACAAACGAGTACCCCGGTTCGTGACACATACCAGTGGGGGAAGAAAGTGAATTTTCTTGATATTAACATCGAAACAGACATAAATGGATTTCTTGTCACTGATGTTTTATGGAAACCAACAGAGACGAATACAATCTTACATGCCAGTCGTCACACCCCGCAAACACTATAAGGGGTATCCCCATAGGCCAATTATACCCCTAAGGCTACGTGCGCACTTACCGGATTTTGACGCTGATTTTCCGCGGATTTGCTGCATGTTTCGCTGCAGAAAATGTTCATAACATCTCTGCAGTGAATCACCAGCAAATCCTATGGAGAAAAAAAATCCTGTGCGCACTGGGCGGAATTTGACAGCTGCATGTTTTGCTGCGGGAATCCCGCAGCAAAAACAAGTGCATGTCACTTCTTTTCCGCACATCGCTGCGGGATTTCACTCCATTGACTCCAATGTTAATCATGAAATCCCGCAGGGAATAACGCAGGCAGCAAAATCTGTGCGGTTCACTGCGTTTTGCTGCGTTATTCCCTGCGGTATTTCGCGGTTTACCTCCGGTAATGTGCATCGCTTGTCTGCGGTTTTGCAGGGAAGTGATGTCATTACAGGAAGAGGAAGCCGTGCAGAGAGTAAACACACACAGATCACACACACACAGACATCACAGACACATAGAACACATAGACACAGACACATAAAACACACATAGAAAGAAAACGGAAATATAGAAAAAAAAGAACGTGGGCTCCGCTGCATATTTACCATCCAGCCGAGGTAAGCACACAGCGGCAGCCCGGTATTCTCAGGCTGGGGAGGGAGAGGGGCAGGGTTAATGTCCCCCGCCTCACTCCCCCTCCGGCAGCCGAGAATATCAGCCGCAGCTTCCCCGGCACTGTCGCATGCATTATGCATTAGCAGTGGTGGCAAGGTAATACAAGGGGTTAATGGTGGTGGGGGACCACCGCCATTAACTCCAGGCTTGATCATGGCAGCGTCTATGTGACAGCTGACATGATCAACCCGTAAGTAAAGTGAATAAAACACAGGCACCGAAAAATCCTTTATTTTAAATAAAACAAACAAGCCTCGTTCACCATTTTATTAACCCCCCCCAAACAAAGCTCCGGCGTAATCCACAGCTCCGATGTCCTGCGCTGCTTCCATCCAGCCGCGACTGTCACAGACACAGCGCTGAATGAAAGCAGCAGACAGCAGAGGTAATTACCGGTCATTTCCCACGGTCGGTAATGTGAACTCACTGCCGACCATGGGAAATGCAGCGATCTGTCATCTATCTATCCTCTATCTCTCTGTCTGTCTGTCTATCTATCCCTCTATCTATTCTTCTGTCTATCTACTCTTAGAATTAAATGACTTTTTTTTTTTTTTCAATGTGCTTTATTGCATTGAATGCAATAAAGCACATCCCAACCCGCACGCGGCAAAACCGCGACAATACCGCGAATAATACCGCGGTAAAACCGCGGCAAACCGCATGCGGTTTTCGGGTGCGGTTTCCCGCGGTTTTTTACCGCGGGTGCGGTAATCTTTGAGGGCATGCGGAATTTTCTCAAGAAAATTCCACTTCCCAGTGCGCACATAGCCTTAAAAGGATTTGCTCCTCTGAGGAAAAATTTCAAGAACAAGCAAAAGATCTCTATAGATGCTTCTTCGAAAGAGGATACAGACATCGGCAGATTAGAAAAGGATACAGATGTGCATGTAATGCATCTAGGAACCAAATTTTGTATGGCAAACGGAATGGTAATAAAAAACAATTCGACAATGAGTCAAGATTTCTCACCCAATTCAACAACAACAAATGGGGAGAAATGTCTGAAATAATTAACAAACATTGGAATGTTCTTCTCACGGACCTGACTCTTAAAAAAATTCTTCCAGAAAGACCTTTGATATCCACTAGAAGGGCAAAGAACTTGCGAGACCATCTAGTAAAAAGCCATTATCAGGCGATACCAAACTCTAATAGTGCACCGCTACCACCTGGCTTTTAACCATGCGGTCTCTGCAAGTCCTGCAGCAATTTGATTAAATGCAAGGAATTTCAAAATGCCGATGGAACTCGGACTTATAAAATTCTGCATAGGCTCACTTGTGCATGTAAAGCGGGCTTAAGGGTGTGGTTTATAATGCCACATGTCCGTGTTGTAAGATCTATATCAGAATGACCACACGTGAACTAAAGATCAGGGTCCATGAGCATGTCAGAGATATAGAAAAATCAAAAACAGCACAAAAAAATGAACAACTAAAAACTAAACCAAGACATTTTAAACTACCATAATTCAGATCAAAGATGTTTATGTATAAAGGCAATAGACCAAAAATATAAAAGTGACATTAATATTTTGTAAATTCTTCCTTTTGCAAAAATCACAGCCTCTTGTGGCTTCCTGTAGCTTTTAATGAGTTCCTGGATCCTGGATGAAGGTATATTTGACCATTCCTGTTTGCAAAACAATTCCAGTTCAGTTAAGTTTGATGGTCGCCGAGCATGGACAGCACGCTTCAAATCATCCCACAGATTGTCAATGATATTCAGGTCTGGGGACCGGGATGGCCATTCCAGAACATTGTAATTGTTCCTCTGCATGAATGCCTGAGTAGATTTGGAGCGGTCTTTTGGATCATTGTCTTGCTGAAATATTCATCCACTGTGTAACTTCAACTTCGTCACTGATTCTTGACATTATTGTCAAGAATCTGCTGATACTGCGTTGAATCCATGCGACCCTCAACTTTAACAAGAT
Organism: Anomaloglossus baeobatrachus; assembly: GCF_048569485.1. Classification (NCBI taxonomy): domain Eukaryota; kingdom Metazoa; phylum Chordata; class Amphibia; order Anura; family Aromobatidae; genus Anomaloglossus; species Anomaloglossus baeobatrachus. Next base: position 399,590,458 of record NC_134354.1, on the reverse strand, counting down.
TCCCGGTGCCGGCATTGGCCACACAGCCCCAAAGCATGATGGAACCTCCACCAAATTTTACTGTGGGTAGCAAGTGCTTTTCTTGGAATGCCGTGTTTTTTTGCCTTCATGCATAACGCCTTTTTGTATGCCCAAACAACTCAATCTTTGTTTCATCAGTCCACAGGACCTTCTTCCAAAATGTAACTGGCTTGTCCAATTGTGCTTTTGCATACCTCAGGTGACTCTGTTTGTGGCGTGTTTTTTTGATGGGCCAGATGGATGGGTCAGAGGCTGATCAGTAAAGGACAGAGAGCTCCACTCTGACTCAAACGCCAGCAAGGTGGAAGTGGGGTACTGGTATGGGCTGGTATCATCAAAGATGAACTTGTGGGACCTTTTTGGGTTGAGGATGGAGTGTAGCTCAACTCCGAGACCTACTGCCAGTTTCTGCAAGACAACTTCTTCAAGCAGTGCTACAGGATGAAGTCGGTATCGTTAAAAAAAAACTTACCATTGGCCAAATTTACCAATTGTGATCATGAGTCTGACTCTTTGATGGATACGGTTTTTATCCACAATTTGGTACCTTTAGTGGTAGAGGGGCTTTGGGAGTTCTGGAGGAGAAACATTTTTCCTCACCACTCTCTTCTGTAAGGCAAGGGGTTCAGAGTAACTTGAAGCTGATGGGAGATAGATACAAACGTATGGCTGACAAAAAAAACACATGCCAGATCCGGATCTAAGTGTGAATGACTGTGTAGTTGTCTACCAGGAATATCAAGTTGAATGGTCCTTCCTGGGACCTAGGATTTTTGGTTAATAATAGGTAATCACCGTCATTAACCCAGTTGTGTTTCGTCTGAAGTTACTTAAGGCTCTTAGGATCCACAATGTGTTCCACAGGTCTCGGCTCCCAGGGTACTACATACTTTTTGAGCAGTTTCCCTTGCCGCCAGCCCAAATTATGGATGATAGCAATTTAGAGTTTCAAATAGCTAAGGTTGTTGATTCTTGTTTTCTACGTTGTTCCCTTCAATACTTGGTGCACTACAAGGGTTACGGGCCAGAGGAGAGGATGTGAATGCCACAAGGTTGGTTTCTTTATTTCATGCTGCTCATCTGGATAAGCCTGTTTCTGAGTGTCCGGAGACCACTCGTAGATGGAGGGGTACAATCACGGGTGTGTCACGGGTGACAGACAGTCCTGTGGTTTTTGGCTATAGAAGGTCACAGCATTTGGCTGCACAAACTTCTCCCTGACCTTCTATTATTTCTGGTTGGTATTCATGCCTTTCCCTTTAGGACCCTGCACATTTCCTCAGCCTTTCAGCGGCTGTTCATCAGTACTTACCTTCACTCCCTATTACTCTGTGCTGGTGGTATTTCATATATCTTTATCAAGTCTTCAGTGCTAGCAGTCAGTTTGCATACATCTGGAGAATCATGGTGGTTGTTGCAGTTTCTCTCCCTGAATCAACTGGAGAGAAGTTGCTTGTTGTTTTTTCCCTAGTTTGTTATCCCTGTGTGTCTTTTAGCGCGAAGTGGGTTTGATGAATAGCTCATCCCATCCGTTCCCTACCTAGGGCCCAGATCAGGGTCAGCCTAGGGTCAGATTTCCAGTACAGCCCATAGGTTTGGTGGATGTAGGGCGATGAGGGAACCCAGCGGTAGGCTTGGCCAGGTGTCACCATCTTCCCCTTCCCTAGACACAGAGTTTGCCTTCCCTTGCGCCATTCGCTTGGTACTTCCCCTTACCTGGCGTTACATCTTGGTGGTGTAAGACAACTGTCTAAAGAGGCTCTGTTGGGGCCTATATGTTAAATCTAGGCTCTGTGGGGAAACTGTGGCAATTTTGGCTGTGTGAGTGAACTGGGAATACAGGTTACATACAGGCTGTTTGTTAAACTTGTTGCTCTGTGAGTAAACTCTGCCAATGTTGCATGTTTGTCTGCTTTGAACAGTATTTTTTTCAAAATAACCACTTTGAGCCCCCGGGACATGCAGTCAACAGCATTGGAAAGGCACCTAAAGGCTGAACAGCTGGGACTGGCAGAATCAAGTCTAGGTGGAAGTAGTGTTACAGCCGTTAGAGACTGGTAAGTATAATGAGCTTGCTCTAATCCCCCTATCTCTTCTACCACCATTTTAAAGTGCCTGATTTGGGACCCCATAGACTTATATGAGGATCAGCGTCTGACCAGATATCTGAGATTAATTCTGTGCCAGAACCCAGGTTTTTTTAAACATACGGTTGTACCTGCTGATCTAGGGTATCGGCGGGTCTGCCCATCACTATTGGTGACATATTCAATACCTATTCCACCAGCTGTACGAAAACAGTGTAAGCTTGACAAACTAGATAGCCTAAAAAGGAACCAAATGATCACAGTGGCTCATTCTGGATGATACCTATAGTGCAACTTTTGACAATATTGCCTAACTTTACACCATCACTTGGCGTTACTTTCAGACCAAATTCTTGAGCCAAAATTCTAGGGCAGTTCTTGTGAATATGTCACAACAGGTCTGACTGTGTTTGTATATCAATTACTCTACAGATATTACCATTTAATTGTGCAAGGAAAAGACTGATAAGGCCAAATTATTTGCACCAGTGTGCACAGTGGTCTCAGTGTGGCCTTTTTATGTGGTCACCATCGCTATTGTATGTCAGGAAATAGGTTTTTACTGTAGCAAGTAGAGTAAGACTAATCTTTGTCATTATCTGAACAAAACAGTCTTAAATAACTTTAAGTTAATTGATCAATTATGGTTGGGCTTTAAAGCTAGTACTTATTAATGGGCAATTAGCAGGCAAGTTCACAAATATTTCACATTTGTGTACAAAATGTAAATTAAATTACTTAAATCCTAAAACAGCTAATTGGGGAACAGGATATCAGTCGCTACAATAATATAGTCTGCATTACACGTGGTTGTAGAAAATAATAATAAGCCAGTGTAAAAAAAATAGAAAGTACGTAAATATCCTAAACTGCTTATGATCATTTTGACAGGGACCATTTGTTCAAGCCAGCTATGTAGAGTAATAATATTTTTATTGTTCTGCAACAACAGATACATTTTTAGCAATATAATCATTGCTTTGGCCTTTATCTATTATTTGTTTATACCTATGGTTATAAGTTATGGAGTGCTAATGAACAAACTAATGGCTGAGTTCAATGTTTAAAAGGTTCCCCATTCAAGAAACCAAGGACATCGGAATGACTCCATGGTTTACATGACTCTTTAGTGCAGATAGGAGGGTTAAAGGATGTCATCTGTAACTTCCAAGCATTTACAATGAAACCTCTTTGGGATGAGCAACCAAAATTGGATCAAACAAAAGGATGTTCTACAGCAGTCGCCTTTTCAAAGATTGCCCTTGTACACATTATAAAATGGAACTTAAAATCTCTCAAAGGAAACATGTATGGTCAAATTAGAGCATCTCGCACCATCTATTGTGTGAGACTCAAGTCCATGGCAAAATTATAAATATAACTAAACTAGCTGTAGTACCCGGTGTTGCCCGGGATAGTAACTGTTTCTCTTTCTCTCAAAGTATCAGTCTGTATCTCTATCTCTCTGTCTGTCTCTCTCTCTGTATCTCTTTACCTGTCTCGGTCTGTCTCTCTCTGTCTGTCTCTCTCTGTTTCTGTTTGTCTCTCTGTCTGTTTGTCTGTCGGTCTGTCTCTTGGTCTGTCTGTGTCTTTCCCTGTCTGTTTCTGTCTGTCTGTATCTCTTTGTCTTTCTATGTCGGTCTCTCTGTTTCTGTCTGTCTCACTCTGTTGGTTTGTCTCTTTCCCGGTCTGTCTCTGTATCTCTTTGTCTGTCTCTGTCTTTCTCTCTGTTTCTGTCTGTCTCTCTGTCTATTTGTCTGTCTGTCTCTCTCCATCTGTCTCTTACCCTGTCTGTCTGTGTGTTTGTCTGTCTCTGTCTCTATCAGTGTCTGTCTCTGTTTGTCTCTCTGTCTCTATATCAGTCTCTCTCTATATCTCTGTCTGTCTCTGTGTGTCTGTCTATTTCTCTATCTCTCTGTGTGTCTCTCTCTATCTGTCTCTTTCCCTATTTGCCTCTGTCTGTCTCTTTCCCTGGGTGTATGTCTAAGTCTGCCCCTTTCCCTGTCTTTGTCTGTTTATTTACCTGTCTGTCTGTTTCTCTGTCTGTCTCTTTCACTGTCTGCCTCTTTCTTTGTCTGTCTCTTTCCCTGTCTGCCTCATTCTTTGTCTCTCTCCCGGTCTGTCTCTTTCACTATCTGCCTCTTTCACTGTCTGTATGTCTCTTTCCCTGCCTGCCTCTTTCCCTGTACGTCTTTCCCTGTTTGTCTGCCTTTTTTCCCTGTCTGCCTCTGTCTGTCTCTTTCCCTGTCTGTCTCTTTCCCTGTCTCTTTCCCTGTCTGTCTCTCTGTCTGTTTCTTTCCCGGTCTGCCTGTCTCTATCCCTGTCTGTCTGTCTCTTTGACTGTCTCTTTCTCTCTGTCTCTTTCCCTGTCTGTCTGTCTCTGTCTACCTCTTTCTCTTTGACTGTCTGTCCCTCTGTCTTTTTCCCTGTTTCTCTGTCTCTGTGTGCCTGTCTCTTTCCGTCTGTCTGTGTCTGTCTGTCTCTGACTGTCTCTCTCTCTCTGGCTCTTTCCCTGTCTGCCTCTTACTCTGTCTGTGTTTATGTCTGTCTCTTTCTGTCTCTCTCTGTCTCTCTATTCGTCTCCCCACAGACATCTTATTACCTCACACATAAGTGTTATGATCCGGAACCATGGAAGACCACCACAAATCATTGGTAAAAGGTGACAAGAGCATTGGCAACTAATCTGGCCGCCACCCCCTTACTACCATCACAACTAGAAGTAGCCGAAGGGTGAACTAACATCCTGTGCACCGCGAACCCAGCTGGAGAACTAACTATCCTAAAGGAAGGAAAGATGAATAACTCTCTGCCTCAGAAAATAGATAAGAATAGCAAGCCCCCCACATTCAAAGTATGCGGTGATATAGGAAAAACACAATACACAGATAGATGACAGGATTAGCAAAACGTGAGGCCCCCACTGACTAAAATAGGAAAGGACAGGAAAGGGACTGATGATGGCCAGACAAAAAACTCTGCAAAATTCCAAATTCCTGATAGTACAAAAAGGCCCTCAGATCGCACGATCTGAACTCCATCCAATACCAGGTGCTTTTGTCATACCAATGAACAGAAAACAAGAATCAAAACAAATTCAACAAGCCACAAACACATGGACCCAAAGGAGCTCTACTCCAAACAGAACTGCAGGGAGTTCCCCAGCCAAGCAACTGAGGGGGAAAATCCCTGCATGCAAATAAACTGAAAACAACCACAGCAAATGACAAACCCAGATAAGAGCAAAAGAACCAAACAATAAATAAAGAGCAAGCACTTATCTGGGGTAGATGTGGTGTGGAGCAGAATGAAGCAGGCTGGTGATACAAAGAACAACTGACATCCGGCATGGCCTGCTATCAGACCAGGATTTAAATAAGCAGAGAGTTAGCAAAGGAAACGCCCATTGCACAACACACCTGGTCCAAGTCCAAACCATTCCTGGCCACCAGAGGGAGCCTCCCAGCAGCCAAAACATAACTAACATTCACAACAGTACCCCCCCCCCCTTGAGGAGAGGTCACCAAACCCTCACCAACGCCACCGGGTCGCTCGGGATGAGCATGATGGAAGGCGCGAACCAATCTGTCTGCATGAATGTCAGAAGCCACAACCCAAGAGTTATCCTCCTGCCCATAACCCTTCCATTTCACAAGGTACTGAAGCTGACACCTACTGCGACGAGAATCCAGAATTTTTTCAACCTCCTACTCCAGATCCCTTTGTACCAAAACAGGGTCAGGAGGCACGGCTGCAGGAACTGTTGGCTCCACAAGTTTCTTCAACAAGGACTTATGGAAGACATTGTGAATCTTAAATGACGCAGGCAGAGTCAAAGGGAAAGATACAGGATTGATGATCTCCGAAATCTTATAAGGTCCAATAAATCTGGGCTTAAATGTAGGAGATGGAACTCTCATAGGAATATTTTTAGAGGACAACCAGACCATGTACCCTACTTTAAACCGGGGACCAACAGTCCGATGCCGGTTGGCAAACATTTGGGCAGTTTCTTGGGACTGAAACAATTTATCCACTACCTACCCCCAAATCTGCTGCATTCTGTTGACCACCGAATCCACCCCTGGACATTCAGACGCCTCAAGCTGCCCTGAGAGGAACCTAGGGTGATACCCAAAATTGCAGAAAAAGGGGGACACCAATGTGGTAGAGCTAGCGCTATTGTTAAGGGCAAATTCACCCAAAGGCAAAAACGAAACCCAGTCATCCTGATCCACAGAAACAAAACACCGTAAATAGGTCTCCAGGGTCTGGTTAGCCCTTTGAGTCTGACCGTTGGTCTGAGGATGAAACGCCGAGGAGAAAGACAGCTGAACACCCAATTTGGAGCAAAAAATCCTCCAAAACCTGGATACAAACTGCACCCCTCTGTCAGAAACTATGTTTTCGGGAATACCATGCAAACGAACAACATGTTGGAAAAACAAAGGCACCAACTCTGATGAAGACGGCAATTTAGATAGGGGAACCAAGTGGACCATCTTGGAGAATCTGTCACAGATCACCCAAATCACAGTTATTTTCTGAGAGACGGGAAGCTCTGAAATAAAATCCATAGAGATGTGCATCCAAGGTTTCTTAGGTACCGGCAAAGGCAGTAATAGCCCACTAGAACGTGAACAACAGGGCTTGGACCTAGAACAAACTCCACACGACTGCACAAAGCGACGGACATCCCGGGACAGGGAAGGCCACCAAAAAGAGCATCTCACAAGATCCCGAGTACCAAAAATGCCAGGATAACCCGCCAAAACAGAGCAATGAACCTCAGAGACAACTCGGTCTCTCCATTGGTCTGGGACAAACAGTTTCCCTGTAGGACATCTCTCAGGTTTAGCCCCCTGAAATTCCGCCAGTGCCAACCGCAGATCAGGCGAAATAGCCGAGAAAGCTACACCATCATTCAGGATAGTAGACGGTTCGACAACCTCCAAAGAGTCAGCGCAAAAACTCCTGGAAAGGGCATCGGCCTTAACATTCTTGGTGCTCGGCAAAAAAGAGACCACAAAATTAAACCGGGTAAAAAACAAAGCCCACCTGGCCTGCCGAGGATTCAACCTCTTGGCCGATTCCAGATAGATGAGATTCTTGTGGTCCGTAAGCACCACAACTTGATGCCTAGCCCCCTCCAACCAATGCCTCCACTCTTCAAATGCCCACTTCATAGCCAATAATTCCCGGTTCCCCACATCATAATTCCATTCAGAAGGAGCAAACGTCCGAGAGAAAAAGGCACAGGGCTTACGTTTACCCGAAGTAGCGTCTCGTTGAGACAGAACAGCACCTGCTCCTATCTCTGAGGCATCGATCTCAACTTGAAATGGGCGAGACACATTAGGTTGCTGCAGGACTGGGGCAGAAGTGAATCGCCTTTTAAGCTCCTGGAAGGCCACAATTGCCTCTGGGGTCCAATGCTCAGCATCAGCTCCCTTCTTTGTCAAATCTGTCAGAGGTTTGACAATGGCGGAAAAATTGGCTATAAATTTACGGTAAAAATTAGCAAACCCCAAAAACCGCTGCAGGGATTTTAGAGAAGTCGGTTGCACCTAGTCGTAAATAGTCTGAACCTTAACCGGGTCCATTTCGATAGCGGAGGGAGACAAGATGAAGCCCAAAAAGGAAATCCTTTGCACCCCAAAGAGGCACTTTGACCCCTTAACGTACAGTGCATGATCCTTAAGTATCTGAAAAACAGCCCGTACTTGCCCAACATGAGAGTCCCAATCATCAGAAAAAATCAAGATGTCATCCAAATATACAATCAAAAATCTACCAATAAGGTCCCGAAAAATATCATTCATGAAAGCCTGGAAGACGGAGGGTGCATTAGTGAGCCCAAAAGGCATCACTAGGTACTCAAAATGCCCCTCAGGAGTATTAAAAGCAGTCTTCCATTCATCACCCTCCTTAATACGGATGAGATTATACGCACCCTTAAGATCCAGTTTCGTAAACCATTTGGCACTCTTCACTTTAGAGAACAGATCAGACATCAGAGGCAAAGGGTACTGATATTTGACCGTAATTTTATTAAGAAGACGGTAATCAATACAAGGCCTCAACGAACCATCTTTTTAGCAACAAAGAAGAAGCCGGCACCCAAAGGAGAAGATGAGGGCCGAATGTGCCCCTTCTCCAATGATTCCCTGATGTATGACCGCATGGCCTCATGTTCGGGCACAGACAAGTTGAAAATCCGCCCCTTGGGAAATTTACAACCGGGCACCAACTCAATGGCACAGTCACAGTCCCGGTGTGGGGGCAGAGAATCAGATTCCTGGTCATTAAATACATCACGGAAATCAGACAAGAAGGCCGGAATATCAACTGCCTGAGCAGATGTGGACGACACGGAAAGGTCCTGATACAAACCTTGACAATACCAACTAGCTACTGACAAGGATCTCCAGTCAAGAACTGGATTATGGGTCTGCAACCACGGAAATCCCAGTACCAAGGTATCCTGTAGATTATGCAATACTAAAAATGTACAAGTTTCCTGATGCGCTGGTGCAACTCTCATAGGCACCTGCGTCCAAAATTGGGGTTTATGTTCTGCCAAAGGGGTAGCATCAATGCCCCTTAAAGGAATAGGAGTTTGCAAAGGAACCATGGGGAAACCACAATCCCTAGCAAACCCAAAATCCATCAAATTGAGCGCTGCCCCTGAGTCCACAAAGGCAAATGCAGAAAAGGAAGACAATGAGCAAATCAATGTGACAGACAAAAGAAACTTTGGTTGCAAAGAACCCACAGTAACAGAAGTAGCCAATCTCCTTTCACGCTTAGGGCAGACAGAGATGTTATGAGAAGTGTCTTCACTATAGAAGCACAGTCTATTCTTCCATCTGAACCCCTGCCGACTAGCATTAGAAAGGACCCTATCACACTCCATAGGCTCCAAAGGCTGTTCCACAGGCACAAAACCAGCAGGTATCTTCCTGCGCTCACGTAAACGCCTATCAATCTGAATGGCCAAGGTCATAGAGGCATCAAGACCAGAAGGGACGGGAAATCCTACCATTACATCCTTCACAGAATCAGCAACACCCTTCCGAAAAAGAGCCGCAAGCGCATCATCATTCCATTTGGTAAGGACCGCCCACTTTCAAAATTTCTGACAAAACGTTTCTGCAGAATCCAAACCCTGAGTTAAGGACCACCAGAATTTCTCTGCTTGGTCCACAATATTGGGTTCGTCATGTAATAAACCCAAGGCCTGAAAAAAGGAGTCCACATCACTGAGAATCTGATCATCAGACGCTAAAGAGAAGGCCCAGTCCTGAGGGTCACCACGCAGTAAGGAGATGACAATCTTAACCTGCTGTACGGGATTCCCTGAGGACTTAGGGCGCAGGTCAAAAAATAATTTACAATTATTTTTGAAGCTCAAAAATCTCGACCTATCTCTCGAAAAAAATTCAGGAACGGGAATCTTAGGCTCTGCAAGGGGAGTCTGTGCAAGATAAGACTCTATACGACGAACCTTAGCATCAAGATGAGCAACACGCTCACCCAATTCATCCATGCTAGAAAAAAAGAAATCTTCCACGGAACCCAAAGAAGAAGAGGAAAAACACCAAAAAAAAATTTTCTCAGCAGACTTTTTTTTTTTTCTCTCTCTTACGAGTACCCTTTAAATTTGTTGGCCGGATGTACTGTTATGACCTGGAACCATGGAAGACCACCACAAATCATTGGTAAAAGGTGACAAGGGCATTGGCAACTAATCTGGCCGCCATCCCCTTACTACCATCACAACTAGAAGTAGCAGAGGGGTGAACTAACATCCTGTGCACCGCGAACCCAGCCGGAGAACTAACTATCCTAAAGGAAGGAAAGATGAATAACTCTCTGCCTCAGAAAATATACAAGAATAGCAAGCCCCCCACATTCAAAGACTGCGGGGATATAGGAAAAACAATACACAGATAGATGACAGGATTAGCAAAACGTGAGGCCCCCACTGACTAAAATAGGAAAGGACAGGAAAGGGACTGATGGTGGCCAGAGAAAAAACCCTGCACAATTCCAAATTCCTGATAGTACAAAAAGGCCCTCCGTCCTATACCAGGTGCTTTTGTCATACCAATGAACAGAAAACAAGAATCAAAACAAATTCAACAAGCCGCAAACACATGGACCCAAAGGAGCTCTACTCCAAACAGAACTGCAGGGAGTTCCCCAGCCAAGCAACTGAGGGGGAAAATCCCTGCATGCAAATAAACTGAAAACAACCACAGCAAATGACAAACCCAGATAAGAGCAAAAGAACCAAACAATAAATAAATCTGGGGTAAATGTGGTGTGGAACAGAATGAAGCAGGCTGGTGATACAAAGAACAACTGACATCCGGCATGGCCTGCTATCAGACCAGGATTTAAATAAGCAGAGAGTTAGCAAAGGAAACGCCCATTGCACAACACACCTGGTCCAAGTCCAAACCATTCCTGGCCACCAGAGGGAGACTCCCAGCAGCCAAAACATAACTAACATTCACAACACATAAGGTATGTTATACTAACAATGTATTTTTTCCCTATAACAACCACTCACAGCTGCTATAACCTGTAGGTCGCAGCTCCATTAAATTTAATGGAGGCATTTTTTTTGGAGAGTAACTGTAAAGACCGGGGTTAAATTTTCCCATCAAAACATAGCCTATAACGTTCCCTGAGTCACATGAAGCGTCTGTGCAAAAGTTTATGATTGTAAATGCGACGGTGTGGATTGGTTTAGCGGACACACATACCTACACACACATGTACACTCAGCTTTAGATATTAGACTAGCAGTAGTACCCGGGCGTTTCCCAGGATAGTAACTGTCTCTCTGTCAGTCTCTGTGGGTCTGTCTCTATGTTTCTGTCTTTGTCTGTCTGTCTCTGTGTGTCCCTGTGTGTCTGTCTCTGTCTGTGTGTATGTCTCTATCCGTGTCTGTGTCTATCTCTCTAGAAAAAAACAAAGAGAAAAATTGTATGAAAAATACCCTGACTATAAATAAATGAATTGCAAGTGCTTAATAACAGGGTACTTAGTGTATACATTTTTGCAAAAAGGTAAAAAGCTGTCTCACCTCGTCACGGTGTACCCATCTGAGACAGTCCCTAACCTACTGAAGTTAAAAACATTATCAATACCTGACTTGTGTCATGTCAAAACTCCAATATGAATGGTGGCAAGTGGTCAGCTGTGTCCCAGATTAAATACACAGCAAAGTGAGACGCAATCAGTTGTTCAGCCTCAGTATTAGGAGGGCTGCACCCCCAACTTGCAATAAAGCAAGATAACATACAAAAAACACAAAAACCTGAGCTGAAACAATGTTCAGTAAACATGCAACATTAAGCATGTGAATAGCAGCCTTAAGACTAGAAAAAAACAAAGAGAAAAATTGTATGAAAAATACCCTGACTATAAATAAATAAATTGCAAGTGCTTAATAACAGGGTACTTAGTGTATACATTTTTGCAAAAAGGTAAAAAGCTGTCTCACCTCGTCAAGGTGTACCCATCTGAGACAGTCCCTAACCTACTGAAGTTAAAAACATTATCAATACCTGACTTGTGTCATGTCAAAACTCCAATATGGATGGTGTATCTCTCTGTCTGAGTCTATCTCTGTATCAGTCTGTCTGTCTCTCTCTCTATCTATCTCTGTATCTGTCTGTCTCTCTGTGTCTGTCTCTCTCTGTGTTTGTCCCTCTCTGTGTCTGTCTCTCTCTGTGTCTGTCTCTCTCTGTGTCTGTCTCTCTCTGTGTCTGTCTCTCTCTGTGTCTGTCTCTCTCTGTGTCTGTCTGTGTCTCTTTCCCCATCTGTCTCTTTTCCCGTCTGTCTCTTTCCCTGTTTTTGTCTCTTTTGCTGTAATTCTCTTTCCCTGTCTGCCTGTCTCTTTCTCTGTCTGTCCATGTCTCTTTGACTGCCTTTTTCCCTCTGTCACTTTCCCTGTCGGTCTCTCTGGTTCTCTCTCTTTGACTGTCTGCCTCTCTCTGTCTTTTTCCCTGTTTGTCTGTTTCTGTCTGCCTCTTTCCATGTCTGTGTCTGTCTGCGTCTTTGACTGTGTCTCTCTCTGTCTCTTTCCCTGTCTGCCTCTTACTCAGTCTGTGTTTATGTCTGTCTCTATGTCTATCTCTCTGTCTCTCTATCCGTCTCCCCACAGACATCTTATTACCTCACACATAAGCTGCTTATACTAACAATGTATTTTTTTCCTATAACAACCACTCACAGCTGCTATAACCTGTAGGTCGCAGCTCCATTGACTTTAATGGAGGCAGTTTTTTTGGAGAGTAACTGTAAAGCCCGGGATTACATTTTTTCCCGTCAAAACATAGCCTATAAAGTTCCCCGAGTCTGAGTCACATGAAGCGTCTGTGCAAAATTTCATGATTGTAAATGTGACGGTGCGGATTCCTTTAGCGGACATACATACATACATACATACATACACTCAGCTTTATATGCTAGACTAGCTGTAGTACCTGGGCGTTGCCCGGGACAGTAACTGTATCTCCCAGTCTCTGTTTGTCTGTCTGTCTCTTTCCCTGTCTGTCTGCGTGTCTTTCTCTGTCTCTCTCTCTCTGTCTGTGTGTGTCTGTCTCTCTATATCTCTGTGTCGGTCTCTCTATCTCTATCTTTGCGTCTGACTCTTTCCACGTCTGACTCTCTCCCCGTCTGTCTCTTTCCAGGTCTGTCTCTTTCCAGATCTGTCTCTTTCCAGATCTGTCTCTTTCCAGATCTGTCTTTGTTTTTCTGTCTCTTTCCTTGTCTACCTCTGTCTGTCTCTTTCTGTCTGGCTTTTTTTCCCCTTTCTGTCTCTGTCTATCTCTGTTTGTCTGTTTCTTTCCCTGTGTGCCTCTTTCTCTGTCTGTGCCTATCTGTCTGTCTCTGTCTGTCTGTCTCTCAGTATGTGTCTGTCTGTGTCTGTCTCTCCACCGACATCATATTACGTCACACAGGAGCTTCTTAAGCTTCTTATACTATGACTGTCCTTTGTTCCTATAGCAACCAATCAAGGTGCCTATTAATAGCCTGTAGTTCACAGCTCCATTCACTTTAATGTAAGGAGGTTTTTTGGAGATTAGCTGTACAGCGCAGGGTTAAATTTTCTTGTCAAAACATAGTCTATGACGTTCCCTGAGTCACAAGAGGTGTCAGTGCAAAATTTTGTGATTGTAAATGCGACGGTGCGGATTCCTTTAGCGGACATACATACATACATACACACATACACTAAAGGCTACTTTACACACTGCGATATCGGTCCCGATATCGCTAGTGTGGGTATCTGCCCCCATCTGTTGCGCGACACGGGCATATCGCTGCCCGTGCCGCACAACATCGCCCAGAGCCGTCACACATACTTACCTGTCCGGCGACGTCGCTGTGACCGGCGAACCGCCTCCTTTCTAAGGGGGCGGTCCGTGCGGCGTCACAGCGACGTCACTGAAACGTCACTGAACCGCCACCCAATCGCAGCGGAGGGGCGGAGATGAGCGGGACGTAACATCCCGCCCGCCTCCTTCCTTCCGCATAGCGGCCGGGAGGCAGGTAGGGAGAGCTTCCTCGCTCCTGCGGCGTCACACGCAGCGGTGTGTGCTGCCGCAGGAACGAGGAACAACTTCGTTACTGCTGAAGTAACGATAATTGAGAATGGACCCCCGTGTCGCCGATTAGCGATTTTGCACTGTTTTGCAACGATGCAAAATCGCTTATCGGTGTCACACGCAACGGCATCGCTAATGCGGCCGGATGTGCGTCACAAAATTCGTGACCCCAACGACTCCGCATTAGCGATGTCGCAGCGTGTAAAGCCCGCTTTAGCTTTATATGTTAGATTTACCTTTTATTAGTATTCTATACTCTGTATGATGTTAAAATTAGTTGAAAATTAGTCAATTATGTTGCTAAACCATGAGCTGCTGCAGACAGAAAAACAAATGTGTAGCTTATCACTTCTAGAAAAACAATCTCCTTAGCCGCACCTCATGAACAACTAGGTCTGAGAATCAATGATTTACATCGACGGCCGTACGACTTAAAGCGGCTGCAAAACAGGGTACTTATTCTGTTCTGCCGCTTTAAAGCGGCGGCCCGAAAAAACCCTGTAGCGCCCCCCAGCGACCGAAAATCTCGAGGGTTTCAGCTACCGGGGGTAGCTGAGACCCCCCAGATTATGAATCGCGGTGTTTTTTTTGGACCCCGATCATGTGATCGGCGGTATACACTGTATACCGACGAACACATGAAAAAAAAAAAGAAATGGCTAGTAAAACTGATTTCTTTTTCATCTGACATGATCAAACATGTCAGATGAGAAAGAAATCTAAACTCCTAGTGCCCCCAAAGCCCCTGGTACCGGAGAGTCCCCCCACCACCCCTACCCCCCCCTCCGGAGCACTCAAAATGGCGCCGAAGCGCACAGAAAACTGCCACCGGCGCCGGCTCTGCATTCATTTCCCTCCGATCTGAAATGATCAAACATATCAGATCGGAGGGAAATGTCCTCCCCCTGACCACTCCTCCGGTCCACCGGAGCCCTCTGGTCACCGGAGCCCCCTCCGGTTCTCCAGAGACACCCCCCTCCCCCCTCCGGAGCGTGGAAGATGGCGGCGGGCAGCGCACAGTAGCGTGCGGCCGCATTCATTCTGCTGTTTCTGCCGCATGTGACACGTCACATGCGACAGAAAGGTGTCCCCAGGTCCCGCTAGGTCACCCCCCCCCCAGCACCCGGTCTTACGTTACCTGTCTGGTGATCCGTCCCGCGATCACGCCGCCTCCTTCTTGAATGCTGGCGGCGCATGCGCAGACAGCGGCTGTCAGGTGGATCCCTGCAAGCAGGGACGCTGACGTCGCTGCTGCACAGGCTGCTCCACTGTGGACCGGGGGAGAGAAATCTGCAGCCACACTCCTCACATGGAGAGACTGCTGTTCCAGAAAATGGGGGGGGTACGTTCTGTGAGTGTGCCCCTCATATTCTGGAATGAGGTTACTGCAGGTCACTCTGCCCTAAGTTGGACCGGGGCAGTGTGAGTGCAGTATTCTCAGATTACTGCACCCACACTGCTCATGGAGAGCTTGCTCTTCCAGAAAATGGGGGATACGTTCCCTGAACGTGCCTTCCATATTCTAGAAGATCCAGAGTCGGCGTGGGACCTCCAAAATGGATTACAGCGACCGGAATTTCTTTATTTTCAATAATTTGGGGAAAGATGAATGTTTCGGGGAGTGTTTTTTCAAATAAATTTTTTTTTTGTCTTTATTTTTTTCTATTACTGACTGGGTTAGTGATGTCGGGTATCTGTTCAGATGCCGTGACATCACTAACCCCAGGGCTTGATGCCAGGTGACATTACAGCTGGTATCAACCCCATATATTACCCCGTCTGCCACCGCACCAGGGCGCGGGATGAGCTGGGGCGAAGCGCCAGGATTGGCGCATCTAATGGATGCGCCACTTCTGGGGCGGCTGCGGCCTGCTATTTTTAGGCTGGGAAGAGTCCAATAACCATGGCTCTTCCCACCCGGAGAATACCAGACCCCAGCTGTCCGCTTCACCTTGGCTGGTGATCTAATTTTGGGGGTACCCCACGTTTTTGTTTTTTTTTAAAAAAAAACGCCTGGGGAGCCCTCCAAATTGATCACCAGACAAGGTGAAGCTGTCAGCTGTGGTTTGCAGGCTACAGCTGTCTGCTTTACCCTAGCTGGCTATCAAAAATAGGGGGGACCCCACGTCGTCTATTTTAATAATTATTTTTTTGGGGGGCTAAATACAAGGCTAGGCACCCTTTAGTGCCACATGAAAGGCACTAAAGGGCGCCAGCTTAGAATATGCAGGGGGTGGGACGTTATATATGTTTGACATCTAGCCATTCATCCATTGTAGCATTTTAGGCTGTGCGCCCATAATCGGGATTTGCAGCGTTTTGGGCGCAGAGTGTGTCCATAGTGTGTCCCTGTGTCCATAGCGCTGCGTTGTGCAGTAGAAGCACAGTGGAAGGATTTCTAGAAATCCCATGCCCAATGTGCTTGCCCAATGTGCTTCTTTTCTCCGCAGCATAAACTGACCTGTGGCGCAGCTTCCCGAGCCTCAGCATGTCAATTTATGCTGCGGAGATGAGTGTTCTCTGCAGGTAGCATAGAGCTCCACAGCGGCCTGAACCCAAATCGTGGGCATGGGCAGCTGCGTTCTCCCGTGGACAACACTCACATCTCTGCAGGAGGCTGACACTGTGTACTAGACGCCGTGTCGCTGGATCATGGCCACATAGCCTAAAAGTGAGACATTTGTTGCTACAGCAACATTTTTGTGAAGTACCTGTGAATTCAAAATGCTTACTATACTCCTGAATAAAATCCAGTTTCCAAAATGGAGTCACTTGTGGGGGGTTTCTAATGTATAGGTACCCAAGGGGCCCTGCAAATGTGACATGGTGCCCGCAATTTATTTCAACTTTTCCAGAAGTCAAATGGTGCTCCTTCCATTCCAAGCCCTCCCATTTATCCAAACAGAGGTTTTTGGCCACATGTGGGGTATCCCTGTGCTCATAAGACATTGGATAACAACCTGTTGGGTCCACGGTTTGTTGTTGTCTCTTGAAAAAGTGAGAAATTTGATGCTGAAGCAACATTTTTGTGAAAAAAAATGAAAATTTTCAATATGGCAACCTAAGCTTATCAACTTCTGTGAAGTATTCGTGGATTCAAACTGCTCACTATACACCTAGATAAAAGCCTTGAGGTGTCTTGTTTCCAGAATGGAGTCACTTGTGGGGGACCGCCACTGTTTAGGCACCTCAGGGGCTCTCCAAATGCAACCTGGCGTCCGCTATTGATTCCAGCCAATTTTGCAGTCAAATGGCGCTCCTTCCCTTCCGAGCCCCGCCGTGTGCCCAAACAGTTGATTTCCACCACATATAAGGTATCGCCAAACTCAGGAGAAATTGCATAATAAATGTTATGCTGAATTTCTTCCTTTTACTCTTGTAAAAAAAAACCTACCTGCTTGAAATAACAATTTTGTGGTAAAATTTTATTTTTTTTTTTTCATGGCTCAACGTTATAAAATTCTGTGAAGCACCTGGGGGTTCAGGGTACTCACCAAACATCTAGATAAATTCCTTGAGGGGCCTAGTTTCCAAAATGGGGTCACTTGTGCGGGGTTTCTGCTGTTTAGGTACCTTAGGGGTCCTCCAAATGTGACATGGTGCCCGCAATCTTTTTCAGCCAAATTTCCTTTCCAAAATTCAAATATTGCTCCTTTCGTTCCAAGCCCTCCCATTTGTCCAAACAAAGGTTTCAGACCACATGTGAGGTATCACCGCGCTCATAAAAGACTATATTACGTACCGGTAATGGGATTTTCCTGAGTCGACGACAGCACCCACGAGAGAGGGATCCGCCCCCTTCAGGACAGGAAACCTACAGATAAAAAGGGGCGGTCCCCCTCCCTCATCAGTTGGTTGCAGAGACCGGGAGAGGAAGCGCCAAAGAATTAGTAAATAACACAGATGAAGCCCAGGACATCCGAAGCGTGAGAAAAAACAAACAAAGAAAGGGCAGGGGTGTAAAGGGTGCTGTCGTCGACTCAGGAAAATCCCATTACCGGTACGTAATATAGTCTTTTCCTTTCGTCACGACAGCACCCACGAGAGACTTAGAGAGAAGACACACTGAGGGCGGGACAACCACGGGAAGAGCCAAGCTGCCAAACAGAAGGCCAGTGGAAGAACCAAAGGTCAGCCGGCAGAGCCCGGAAACAGAAGGGGAAGACCAGGTCACAGTCCTACCAAACCGTTGAGGAGACATCCGCCACAGCCACCAAGTAGGAGGCCACCTCGCAGGAGACGATCCGTCACCGGGGAGGACAGGAGAACAGGCTGCACCACCGACGCGAGGGAAACCGAAGCCCACAGCCACCGGGGCAAAGGACGGCACGACACCAGAGGAGCACAGCCGGAACCCTGAAAGACAAAAAACAAAAGACGCATCCAGCCGCCAAGGGGCCGCCGAGCGACCCGGGGGGGGGGGGACAGCGCCCCCCCCAAGCAAGGACGTGAAAGGAAGGAAGGGAGAAAGAGCACACGACAGAGAGGGGCAAGAAGAGCGCAAAGGGGAGGGCGCCCAACCCTAGAGCAAGACCCCCGGGAGGAGAGCCGGTAGACGGACTGGCTGGCAGTGGCCCCCAGTCGGAAGGAAGCACATAACCCCACAGAACCCGCAAGACGGGATGTAAACAGGGCGCCCAGGGCAGAAACTGTCACCCGGAGGGGACCGACCGAGAGACCCAAAACCCCCCCCGACAGGAGAATGGCAGAACAGAGGACAACTGAATACAAGATGAGGAGGCAGGAAGAGAGGCCAGGAAGAGCAACCACAGCCGACCACAAGGGCGAGTGCAGACAGGCGGCCTACAACGCAGCATCAGCAACGCCCCGACAAAAACACACCAGCAAGGGGAGTCCTGCGACGCGGGGGGGGGGGAGGAAGGGACTCCGCGACAGGAGGGCCGGCCGGGACGGAAGAACCCAGGGGCCCCGAACAAGCACGCCACCAGGAGGGAGAACCAGGGACGGCAGGGCCGGAAGGGAGCAGAAGGGAACACCAGAAGCGAAGCACGAAGCCCGAGGCGTCATTGCTGGCGCAAGGCCCGGGAGGCGCAAGGCGACAGAGGCGGAAGCCAGAACACAGGCCCCTGCGGTCCAAAGGCCACCGAGGCCCGGAGGCACAGAGGCCAAGAGACCCCGAGGCCAAGAGAAACAGAGGCCAAGAGACACAGATGCCAAGAGGCACAGAGGCCAAGAGGCACAGAGGGCCAGAGACACAGAGGGCCAGAGACACAGAGGGCCAGAGACACAGAGGGCCAGAGGGCCAGAGACACACAAGCCCAGAGGCACAGAATCCCAGAGGCACAGAAGCCCAGAGGCACAGAAGCCCAGAAGTACAGAGGCACAGAAGCTCAGAGGCACAGAAGCCCAGAGGCACAGAAGCCCAGAGGCCCAGAAGCCCAGAGGCACAGAGGGCCAGAGGCCAAGAGGCCCCGAGGCAGGATACACAGAGGCCAAGAGGCACAGAGGCCAAGAGGCACAGAGGGCAGGAGGCCAGTAGACAGAGAGGGCAGGAGACACAGAGGCCTGAGGCCAGGAGGCCCAGAAGCAGGAGGCCAGGAGGCACAGAGGCACGGGGCCCCGGGGCCCAAGGCCGGGAGGGCCAGAGGCCAGGAAGCCACAGAGGCCCAGAAGCCACAAGGGCCACAAAGGTCAGGAGGCCCAGAGACCGGGAAGGCCTGAGGCCAGGAGGCAAGGAAGCACAGAGGCCAGGAGGCAACAGAGGCATGCGGTCAGGAAGCACAAGGCACAGAGGCCCGAGGCCAGGAGGCACCGAGGGCAGGAGGCACCGAGGCCAGGAGGCACCGAAGCCAGGAGGCAGAGAAACCCGAGGCCAGGAGGCAGAGAAGCCTGAAGCCAGGAGGCACAGAGGCCCGAGGCCAGGAGGCACAGAGGCCCAAGGCCAGGAGGCACAGAGACCCAGGCCAGGAGGCACAGAGGCCCAAGGCCAGGAGGCACAGAGGCCCAAGGCCAAGAGGCACCGAGGGACAGAGGTACGAGGACAGGAAGTACGAGGCCAAGAATCACGAGGCCCGGAGCACGAGGCCAGGAAGCACGAAGTCAAGGAGCACGAGACCCGGAGGCACCGAGGACCGAGGCCCCGAAGCATAGAAGCCCGGAGGCACACAGGCGCAGAGGCCACACAGGCGCAAAGGCCACACAGGCGTACAGGCCACACAGGCGCACAGGCCACACAGGCGCACAGGCCACACAGGGCGCAGAGGCCACACAGGGCGCAGAGGCCACACAGGCGCAGAGGCCACACAGGCGCAGAGGCCACACAGGCGCAGCGGCCACACAGGCGCAGAGGAAAAACAGGCGCAGAGGCCAAACAGGCACAGAGGCCAAACAGGCACAGAGGCCAAACAGGCACAGAGGTCAAAACAGGCCCAGAGGCCAAACAGGCACAGAGGCCAAACAGGCACAGAGGCCAACCCGGCACAGAGGCCAACCCGGCACAGAGGCCAAAGCGGCACAGAGGCCAAACCGGCACAGAGGCCCAACCGGCACCGAGGCAAACAGGCACCGAGGCAAACAGGCACCGATGCCAAACAGGCACAGAGGCCAAACCGGCACAGAAGCCAAACCGGCACAGAGGCCAACCCGGCACAGAGGCCAACCCGGCACAGAGGCCAAACCGGCACAGAGGCCCAACCGGCACCGAGGCAAACAGGCACCGAGGCAAACAGGCACCGAGGCCAACAGGCATAAGGGCCACAGAAGCCAGGAGGCCCCGAGGCCACAAAAGCCAGGAGGCCAGGAGGCCACAGAAGCCAGGAGGCCAGGAGGCCTCAGAAGCCAGGAGGCCCGGAGGCCACAGAAGCCAGGAGGCCCGAGGCGACAGAAGCCCAGAGGCCACAGAAGCCAAGAGGCCCGGAGTCACAGAATCCAAGAGTCCCGGAGGCCACAGAGGCCAGGAGGACACAGAGGCCCGGAGGACACAGAGGCCCGGAGGACACAGAGGCCCGGAGGACACAGAAGCCCGGAGGACACAGAGGCCCGGAGGACACAGAGGCCAGGAGGCCACAGGGGCCCAGAGGACACAGAGGCCACAGACGACCACAGAGGACACAGGAGGCCACAGAGGGCAGGAGGCCACAAGGCCAGAAGTCCACATAGGCCAGGAGGATACAGGGGCCAGGAGGCCACAGAGGTCAGGCGGCCACAGGGGCCAGGAGGCCACAGGGGCCAGGTTCCACCGAGGCCAGGAGGTCACAGGGGCCAGGAGGCCACAGGGGCCCAGGAGCTCAGAGGCAGGAGGCACAGAGGCCACCGAGCACAGATCAAGAGGGCACCCCGGCTCACACCCCAGGGCAGACACCACCAGGACGCCGGCCACAGCACAGCAGGAGGGACGCTGACGGCAGAGGGACTGACCTAGAAGGGGAGCAACCCCGGACAGAAGGGCAGGGGGAAGGGCTGGCAGAGATCGACAGCCGAGCCCCCCCTGAACCGCAGAAGCAGGAGCACAGCATTCGGCCACCGACGCTGAGACAGACCGCGGACACGGCAGGCCCAGGACACCCCACCACGTGTACACGCCATGCAGCGGCGAAGACGCAGGCACGCGTCAGGGAGAGGCTCCGGCCCGACCGCCACAGACTCACCAGCACCGCAGCGTCCGGCCAGGATGGAGGGGACCACGGGCTTCACTAGGAACCTTCCCGGCCGCTCCCCCGGAAGCGCTCCTACATACTTCCGGGTCACTGCAGCAGGGAAGCGTGCACTGTCGACGCGGCAGGGCCCCCCCCCCCGCCGCGCACATCGATCCGGTAGAAGCACACCCTGCTGCAGGCGTCATATCCCCGGAGGCAAAGCCGGACCAGGAGAAAGAGGACGAGGTGCACCGGAGGACGGAGTCCACGAGGGGAGCTCCACCGACCGTGCTTCCAGATCCAGAGCTCCGCCGTTCCCTTGGAGACCGCACGGACTCAACAGGACCCAGGCACTGTAGGTTCCGATCCCAGCAGGACAGGAAACCAACTGATGAGGGACGGGGACCGCCCCTTTTTATCTGTAGGTTTCCTGTCCTGAAGGGGGCGGATCCCTCTCTCGTGGGTGCTGTCGTGACGAAAGGAAAAAAGTGGTTAACAAACCTTGAGGTCAAATTTTTGGAATTACCTCTAGAAAAAGTGAGAAAATTAATGCTAAAGCAACATTTTTGAGAAAATTATTAAAATTTTCAATATGACAACGTAACGTTAACAAAATCTGTGAAGTACCTGTGGATCTAAAATGCTCACTATACCCCTAGATAGAAGCCTTGAGGGGTCTAGTTTCCAAAATGGTGTCACTTGTGAGGGGTTTCTTCTGTTTAGGTACCTTAGCGGACCTGTAAATGCAACATGGTGCCCGCAATCTATTTCAGCCAAATTTGCTTTCCAAAATTCAAATATTGCTCCTTCTGTTCCGAGCCCTCCCATTTGTCCAAACAGGGGTTTCTGACCACATGTGGGGTATCGGCGCACTCATAAGAAAGTGGGGAACAAGTTTTGGGGTCCATTTTGTTGTGTTATTTCTTCTAAAAGTGAATAAATTTGGGTTAGAGCAACATTTTTAGGTAAAATTTAATTTTTGCTTTTTTTCATTCCACATTGCTTTTGTTCATGTGAAGCACCTGAAGGGTTAATAAACTTCTTGAATATGGTTTTGAGTACTTTGGGGGGTGCAGTTTTTAGAATGGTGTCACTTTTGGGTATTTTATGTCATCTAGGCCTATTGAAGTCACTTCAAATGTGATGTGGTCCCTAAAAAAATGGTTTTGTAAATTTTGATGTAAAAATGAGAAATCGCTGATAAACTTTGAACCCCTCTAACTTCCTAACGAAAAAAAATTTTGTTTCCAAAATTGTGCTGATGTAAAGTAGACAAGTGGGAAATGTTATTTATTAACTATTTTGTGTCACAGAAATCTCTGGTTTAACGGTATAAAAATTCAAAAGTTGAAAATTGATAAATTTTCAAAATTTTTGCCAATATTCAATTTTTTTCATAAATAAAACGCAAAAAATATTGTCCTAAATTTGGTACTAACATGAAGTCCAATATGTGACGAAAAAACAATCTCAGAATCACCGGGATCCGTTGAAGCGTTCCAGAGTTATAACCTCATGAAGTGACACTGGTCAGAATTGCAAAATTTGGTCTGGTCATTAAGGTGAAAATTAGCTCCGTTACTAAAGGGTTAAGGATGGTCTTCTCAAGGAGTTAGTCTTTTAGAGCAGTTTCTCTAGTTTTGCTTGCATTTGTAATGACACAAGGCTCAGCTCTGCTGTACTGTGTTAACCCTAGAACGCATACCTGGGGCCCTCGCAGGCCTGCTAGGTTACTTGTTTTCTATGGTAAACAACTGCTGCTGCAAATATTTTTACGAGACAGTTTTCTTCTGCAGTACTGTGTTAGCTTTGCTATACTGTGTTAATGCTACTGTACTGTGTTAGTTATGATCTGACTGTGTTTATGAGACAGTTCACTTCTGCAGAACTGTGTTAACTTTGCTGTAATGTGTTAGCTCTGGTGTACTGTGTTAGCACTGATCTGACTGCAAAGCTGTGTTTGATTATGAGAGAAGTCTGTTATTTCCTGGTTCACAATGATAATGACCTTTTTTATTTAAATTAATATCTGGAGGCAGATTGTCAGGGAGATCAGTGTCATCCCCATAGTTACTGCTCATTTACATATAAGAAAAATGTGGATGAATCTGGAACAAGACATCAGATTGCAGATACCAAGGTTTTATGATTATTGGTTATGGATAATTTATTTAGATTCCTACAACCTACATGCCCATATAAATGGCTTAGGAGGGACAATGCTACTTATAGATTCCCTTTACCACTTCATAATAGATATATGTCAAAAGATGTCCATACTGCCCATTTTCTCTCTTGAAGACACCAATATTGGTCACGAAGACAGATAGGGCCCAGCATCTCATAGTGAAGGACCCAGGGTCTGATTAGAGAGTAGAGCCACATGATGTTGGTGTCTCTGACATGAGAGGAAACCAAGATAGAAGATAGCGTGATCCTTAATGGAGAGAAAGAGTGAGAGTTGACTGAAGTAAAGTGTGATTGAGAGGAGACAGAATGTGAGTTGATGAGAGTGCACTGAGAGGGAGTTCCCAAAGTGTCAGAAGTAAATGAGATAAGGTTCAGCCCTATTGGTACAGTATTTCCTCTAAGAGGAAGAAGTGTGGATTGAGAATAGGACTTGCACTAAATGAACTGTAGTATTGAGCTAGGGTTATGTTGAAGGAACCCAGTTTGTGTTGAAGTAGTCAAGAAATTGTGTTTAAATAAGTAAATAGATGTCTTTTGGAGAAGTAGTAGACTGTGTATGACCATGCTCCGTATTGTAAAGGAAATGTTTATGAAGCCATGCATTGCACCCGCTATCTACTTTACATACTTCCTACCAAGCTATCATCAAGTAGTTTATTATGGAACAGTGATCTTCTTCATTGAACTTTCTACCATCTGGTCCTGGCCAGCCAAAGTCAATGTCATCATGTGGCATGCGCCAGTAGCAGAAGTCCACAAACCCAGCCAGGATCCCCAACTTTAGTAATGTGCCGGGGTGTAAGATGCCCGTTGCTAACACCTTGCGCCTTGTTACATATACAGTATATGTCATGGAGCATATTGAGTTGTTTGGAGAGTGCTAAGCGCCTGCACACAAGGCAGATGTGCTAGCTATAGTTCATACCTGGCATCTACTTTTAACAGCAGTGATCAAGGCTACCTCTAGTCACTGCTGTCAACCTCTTACATGTTGCTGTCAATCACTTAATTCAGATCTTAAATGCCACTAAGGCCCAGGTATTCATTTAGGCACCCATCAAGCACCTAGAAAGCGATTGCCAATGCATTCCCATGACAGCCAAGGGCCTGCTGAAGGTTTAGCATGTTATTACTCCTGTGATATCCAGCCATTAGCTGGGCATCATAGGGAAGCATGATTTTTTATCAGATATATACCACCGCAAGGCAGTTTATGCATTAATGTATACTAATTTTTTGGTTGCTGGGAAGATAGTTTTGTTTTTTGAAGGATCACATTTTTTATACGAATCACATTTTATATTAGATCCAAAGGATAGAAAAGTAACAAGTACTTGCTCCTTAAGGGTTTGAGGCCAACAGGTCATACAAGGTTTAAAACCCCCCCCAGGTCACCTCATATTGGTGTATTCAGACAATTCAGTTAGAATAATGCTCTCATCCTTGAATGAAGTCATCATCCCGGGTCAAATTTTACAGTACCATACTAATCTCAAGGAGGAGCAGAGACAGGGGATTAATTATTTATGGCATTTGATGATTCACATTTTTCTTACGAAATTGAAGACGACATTGAGTTTTATTTTCAGGGAGTGTGCTCAGAAGTGCTTAGATGGTCACTGTATCTGTATATCATACAGTAATATATATATATATATATATATATATATATATATATATATATATATATATATAAAAATACTGTATATATATTTATTTTATTTTATTTTCCGATAGTTCATTCTTATATTGAAAATCCACAAATCAGTTTAATTAAAAATAGCATTTTATATCACAAAACTTTCTAAAGCGCTAGCCACGAGCGGTCCTTATTTTCTTTATGTCTGACCACTGCCTGTTGTTGGTAAATGGTGTCTCTAATGTAGAAATGGACAAGTCAAAGTACAGGAAAATAGTATGGGGGTCTTCCATTACCCTACTGCCACCAAATATCACTGCAGGACTTTTTTTTTTTTTTTTTTTACCAATTGACACCTCAATAGTCAGGTGGCGGACGATTATCTGACTTTTCCTGCCACATCCAGGTAGTATATCGAGTGTTCCTTAAACTTTGAACTTTCAAGTATTCCTAGAACATTCAGTGTTTTGCTTACTTTAGGAATCATGTTTCCAGTTTGTGCAAAGCAGTGATCTTTTCTCTTATCTTTTGTACCACTCACTTGATAACCCTAAAATATTAGTTCATTCGTGGCCATTGCCTTGAAGGATAGGGCTAAGATTCCATAGGAATATGACCAGTGCCTGTCTATGCATCAGATCAGGGCAATCTATTAAGTACTGAATATGCTTGAAATGAAAGAGTTAAATAATTCCAGGACTGCAGTCATTTAAAGTGGCATTTTGTATTGAATTTGGAGAAATCACGTTATATTAGTTGTGTTGAGCTATTAAAACTGCTCTTTGACTGATTTATTGGAAATAGCAGCACGTTTATAAAATTTGCTAATAAACTTAATTTCATAATGTCTGTAATGTTTTTATAAGCGAGTAAAATAATGACATTTTGCCATTGAGGTTGCATAATAACTTTAATTCTAAGTGTAAGGGTGTAAAACACTGTACTCAGAGTTGCCTCTTCAGCTTTGTCCATAGAAATATCAAATTCAATCAAATTTAAAACTGACAAAAATGTACAACTTTTGCAGCCACGCACCAAAATTATTGTACTCCAAAAGGGGTTAAACAGAACATTTCCATACTTTGTTCACTACAAAGCTGCTCAATAGATATCAGGACACAGATTATTACCGATTATTTATTACAGGTCACCCTTCCCCACATGTTGTATCACTTGTATCCTTCTGTCCTAATGCAGTAGTAGTTCGGCTCCCATCTATATATATAATTGCCTTATTCTGTCTGTCTGTCTGTCATGCTCCAAAATTGTGTCCTTACGGTGACACAAAGCTGATTGGCCGCTGGGCTCGCCATGGCCCCGCCCCCCCACACGGATTGGCCTCTCGCCCCGGCTCTCTGCAGGCCCTACCCCCCTCACGCAATGCACGCTCGCTCTGGCCCAACTGACACGGAGCTCCGACTCCCAGGTGAGTACACACACACACACACATCAGATCACACTCACTCACACACACCTCACACATCACATCCACACACTCACAACATCCTGGGATATCGCAGACATAACCTTGCGATGCTGGGATCTTGACGGAGCCCGTGAACGCTGGTAACCATTATACACATCGAGTAACTAAGGTCCCTTGGTTACCCGATGTGTATCATAGTTACCATTGTACACCGGCTCACACTCACTCTCACACACACCTCACACACACATCACATCGCATCCACATACTCACAGCATCTGGAGATATCGCTTGCTTCTCGGCCTCGATACTGTGCTGTTGTGACCTTCCAGGACCTGCCGGAGGATCACATGGCCAGAAGCATGTGGTATCTCCGGATGTTGTGAGTGTGAGCGTGGATGTGCGATATCGTCAGTGTGTGTGTGTGTGAGTGTATGCGATCGGGTGTGTGTGAGTGTATGCGATCGGGTGTGCGTGAGCGTATGCGATCAGGTGTGTGTGAGTGTATGCGATCGGATCTGTGAGTGTCGGCAGAGGAGCACGGCGTGCTGGAGGAGGCTGGGAGGAGAGAGGCTGATCTTGGGGAAGGCTGGGAGGGGGAGGCTGATGCTGGGGGAGACTGGGAGGGGAAGGCTGATGCTGAGGGAGGCTGGGAGGGGGAGGCTGGGAGGAGAGCGGCTGATCCTGGGGAAGGCTGGGAGGGGGAGGCTGAGGCTGGGGGAGGCTGGAAGGAGAAAGGCTGATGCTGGGGGAGGCTGGGAGGAGAGATGCTGATGCTGGGGAAGGCTGATGCTGAGGGAGGCTGGGAGGGGAAGGCTGATGCTGAGGGAGGCTGGGAGGAGGGAGGCTGGGAGGAGAGAGGCTGGGAGGAGAGAGGCTGATCCTGGGGAAGGCTGGGAGGGGGAGGCTGATGCTGGGGGAGGCTGGAAGGAGAGAGGCTGCTGCTGGGGGAGGCTGATGCTGGGGGAGGCTGGGAGGGGGAGGCTGATGCTGGGGGAGGCTGGGAGGAGAGAGGCTGATGCTGGGGGAGGCTGATGCTGCGGGAGGCTGGAAGGAGAGAGGCTGATGCTGGGGGAGGCTGATACTGGGGGAGGCTGGGAGGAGGGAGGCTGGGAGGAGAGAGGCTGATGCTGGGGGAGGCTGATGCTGGGGGAGGCTGGAAGGAGAGAGGCTGATGCTGGGGGAGGCTGATGCTGGGAGGAGGGAGGCTGGGAGGAGAGAGGCTGATGCTGGGGGAGGCTGGGAGGAGAGAGGCTGATGCTGGGGGAGGTTGATGCTGGGGGAGGCTGGGAGGGGGAGGCTGATGGTGGGGAGGCTGGGAGCACGATGGGGGGTGCGCAGCATGGGGGATGGAGCACGTTTGGGAGTGCGCAGCATGGCGGATGGAGCACGTTTTGGACTGCGCAGCATGGCGGATGGACCACGTTTGGGACTGCGCAGCATGGCGGATGGACCACGTTTGGGAGTGCGCAGCATGGCGCATGGAGCATATTTGGGAGTGCGCAGCATGGCGGATGGAGCACGTTTGGGAGTGCGCAGCATGGCGGATGGAGCACGTTTGGGAGTGCGCAGCATGGCGGATGGAACACGTTTGGGACTGCGCAGCATGGCGGATGGACCACGTTTGGGAGTGCGCAGCATGGCGGATGGAGCATGTTTGGGAGTGCGCAGCATGGCGGATGGAGCACGTTTGGGAGTGCGCAGCATGGCGGATGGAGCACATTTGGGAGTGCGCAGCATGGCGGATGGAGCACATTTGGGAGTGCGCAGCATGGCGGATGGACCACGTTTGGGAGTGCGCAGCATGGCGGATGGAGCACGTTTGGGAGTGCGCAGCATGGCGGATGGAGCACGATGGGGGGTGCGCAGGATGGGGGATGGAGCACGATGGAAGGTGCACACCTCCCCCCAACACACACACACTGGGAACCACAAACACCGCCGTACACAGACACCCACACACACAGACAACGCTGCACACACACAACACCCAACACACAAACACCGCGGCATACATAAATATACGCACATACCACGCAACACACACACATTGCAAAAATCATACCTTCCCCCAAAACACACCACACCCACACAAACCGCGCAACACACACACACAACGCTACAGACACACAGCGCTCCACAAACAACGCAACACACATACAACACCGCTCTCACCCCCCGTCACACCCAGACAACACCCAGAACATGTACAGCACCCTACACAAACACTTGGTAACTACACACAACAACATCTATATATATATATATATATATATATATATATATATAACAAAAATCATACATGAACTACACAATACGTAAATTCTAGAATACCCGATGCGTAGAATCGGGCCACCTTCTAGTCTATATATATAATTGCCTTATTCTGTCTGTCTGTCTGTCATGCTCCAAAATTGTGTCCTTACGGTGACACAAAGCTGATTGGCCGCTGGGCTCGCCATGGCCCCGCCTCCCCACACGGATTGGCCTCTCGCCCCGGCTCTCTGCAGGCCCCGCCCCCCTCACGCAATGCACGCTCGCTCTGGCCCAACTGACACGGAGCTCCGACTCCCAGGTGAGTACACACACAAACATCAGATCACACTCACTCTCACACACACACCTCACACACACATCCACACACTCACAACATCCTGGGATATCGCTTGCTTCTACACCGGCTCCGTCACGATCCCAGCAGCGCCAGACATAACCTTGCGATGCTGGGATCTTGACGGAGGCCGTGAACGCTGGTAACCATTATACATATCGGGTAACTAAGGTCCCTTGGTTACCCGATGTGTATCATAGTTACCAGTGTACACCGGCTCACACTCACTCTCACACACACCTCACACATACATCACATCGCATCCACACACTCACAGCATCCGGCGATATCGCTTGCTTCTCGGCCTCGATACTGTGCTGTTGTGACCTTCCAGGACCTGCCAGAGGATCACATGGCCAGAAGCATGTGGTATCTCCGGATGTTGTGAGTATGAGCGCGTATGTGCAATATCGTCAATGTGTGTGTGCGTGAGTGTATGCGATCGGGTGTGTGTGAGTGTATGCGATCGGATCTGTGAGTGTCGGCAGAGGAGCATGGCGTGCTGGAGGAGGCTGGGAGGAGAGAGGCTGATCCTGGGGAAGGCTGGGATGGAGAGGCTGATGCTGGGGATAGAGAGGCTGATGCTGGGATGGAGAGGCTGATGCTGGGGACAGAGAGGCTGATGCTGGGATGAGAGAGGCTGATGCTGGGGACAGAGAGGCTGATGCTGGGGACAGAGAGGCTTATGCTGCGGGGAGAGAGGCTGATGCTGGGATGAGAGAGGCTGATGCTGGGGACAGAGAGGCTGATGCTGGGGACAGAGAGGCTGATGCTGGGGACAGAGAGGCTGATGCTGCGGACAGAGAGGCTGATGCTGGGGACAGAGAGGCTGATGCTGGGGACAGAGAGGCTGATGCTGGGGACAGAGAGGCTGATGCTGGGGACAGAGAGGCTGATGCTGCGGACAGAGAGGCTGATGCTGGGGACAGAGAGGCTGATGCTGGGGACAGAGAGGCTGATGCTGGGGACAGAGAGGCTGATGCTGGGGACAGAGAGGCTGATGCTGAGGGGAGAGAGGCTGATGCTGGGAGGAGAAAGGCTGATGCTGCGGGCAGAGAGGCTGATGCTGCGGGTAGAGAGGCTGATGCTGGCGCAGCATGGCGGATGGAGCACGTTTGGGAATGCGCAGCATGGCGAATGGAGCACGTTTGGGAGTGCGCAGCATGGCGGATGGAGCACGTTTGGGAGTGCGCAGCATGGCGGATGGAACACGTTTGGGAGTGCGCAGCATGGCGGATGGAACACGTTTGGGAGTGCGCAGCATGGGGGATGCAGCACGATGGGGAGTGCGGAGTATGGCGGATGGAGCACGTTTGGGAGTGCGCAGCATGGGAGATGGAGCACGATGGGGGGTGCGCAGCATAGGGGATGGAGCACGATGGGGAGTGCGCTGCATGGGGGATGGAGCACGATGGGGAGTGCGGAGTATGGCGGATGGAGCACGTTTGGGAGTGCGCAGCATGGCGGATGGAGCACGTTTGGGAGTACGCAGCATGGCGAATGGAGCACGTTTGGGAGTGCGCAGCATGGCGGATGGAGCACGTTTGGGAGTGCGCAGCATGGCGGATGGAACACGTTTGGGAGTGCGCAGCATGGCGGATGGAACACGTTTGGGAGTGCGCAGCATGGCGGATGGAACACGTTTGGGAGTGCGCAGCATGGGGGATGCAGCACGATGGGGAGTGCGGAGTATGGCAGATGGAGCAAGTTTGGGAGTGCGCAGCATGGGAGATGGAGCACGATGGGGGGTGCGCAGCATAGGGGATGGAGCACAATGGGGAGTGCGCTGCATGGGGGATGGAGCACGATGGGGAGTGCGGAGTATGGCGGATGGAGCACGTTTGGGAGTGCGCAGCATGGCGGATGGAGCACGTTTGGGAGTGCGCAGCATGGCGGATGGAGCATGTTTGGGAGTGCGCAGCATAGGGGATGGAGCACGATGGGGAGTGCGCAGCATAGGGGATGGAGCACGATGGGGAGTGCGGAGTATGGCGGATGGAGCACGATGGGGAGTGCGAAGCATGGCGGATGGACCACGTTTGGGAGTGCGCAGCATGGCGGATGGAGCACGTTTGGGAGTGCGCAGCATGGGAGATGGAGCACGATGGGGGGTGCGCAGCATAGGGGATGGAGCACGATGGGGAGTGCGCTGCATGGGGGATGGAGCACGATGGGGAGTGCAGAGTATGGCGGATGGAGCACGATGGGGAGTGCGCAGCATGGCGGATGGAGCACGTTTGGGAGTGCGCAGCATGGAGGATGGAGCACGATGGGGAGTGCGCTGCATGGCGGATGGAGCACGTTTGGGAGTGCGCAGGATGGGAGATGGAGCACGATGGGGGGTGCGCAGCATAGGGGATGGAGCACGATGGGGAGTGCGCTGCATGGGGGATGGAGCACGTTTGGGAGTGCGCAGCATGGCGGATGGAGCACGTTTGGGAGTGCGCAGCATGGGAGATGGAGCACGATGGGGAGTGCGCAGCATGGCGGATGGAGCACGTTTGGGAGTGCGCAGCATGGAGGATGGAGCACGATGGGGAGTGCGCTGCATGGCGGATGGAGCACGTTTGGGAATGCGCAGGATGGGAGATGGAGCACGATGGGGGGTGTGCTGCATGGGGGATGGAGCACGATGGGGAGTGCGCTGCATGGGGGATGGAGCACGATGGGAAGTGCGCAGCATGGCGGATGGAGCACGTTTGGGAGTGCGCAGCATGGCGGATGGAGCACGTTTGGGAGTGCGCAGCATAGGGGATGGAGCACGATGGGGAGTGCGCAGCATAGGGGATGGAGCACGATGGGGAGTGCGGAGTATGGCGGATGGAGCACGTTTGGGAGTGCGCAGCATGGGAGATGGAGCACGATGGGGGGGTGCGCAGCATAGGGGATGGAGCACGATGGGGAGTGCGCTGCATGGGGGATGGAGCACGATGGGGAGTGCGGAGTATTGCGGATGGAGCACGTTTGGGAGTGCGCAGCATGGCGGATGGAGCACGTTTGGGAGTGCGCAGCATGGCGAATGGAGCACGTTTGGGAGTGCGCAGCATGGCGGATGGAGCACGTTTGGGAGTGCGCAGCATGGCGGATGGAGCACGTTTGGGAGTGCGCAGCATGGCGGATGGAACACGTTTGGGAGTGCGCAGCATGGCGGATGGAACACGTTTGGGAGTGCGCAGCATGGCGGATGGAACACGTTTGGGAGTGCGCAGCATGGGGGATGCAGCACGATGGGGAGTGCGGAGTATGGCGGATGGAGCACATTTGGGAGTGCGCAGCATGGGAGATGGAGCATGATGGGGGGTGCGCAGCATAGGGGATGGAGCACGATGGGGAGTGCAGAGTATGGCGGATGGAGCACGATGGGGAGTGCGCAGCATGGCGGATGGAGCACGTTTGGGAGTGCGCAGCATGGAGGATGGAGCACGATGGGGAGTGCGCTGCATGGCGGATGGAGCACGTTTGGGAGTGCGCAGGATGGGAGATGGAGCACGATGGGGGGTGCGCAGCATAGGGGATGGAGCACGATGGGGAGTGCGCAGCATGGCGGATGGAGCACGTTTGGGAGTGCGCAGCATGGGAGATGGAGCACGATGGGGAGTGCGCAGCATGGCGGATGGAGAACGTTTGAGTGTGCGCAGCATGGAGGATGGAGCACGAGGGGGAGTGCGCTGCATGGCGGATGGAGCACGTTTGGGAATGCGCAGGATGGGAGATGGAGCACGATGGGGGGTGCGCTGCATAGGGGATGGAGCACGATGGGGAGTGCGCTGCATGGGGGATGGAGCACGATGGGGAGTGCGCTGCATGGGGGATGGAGCACGATGGGAAGTGCACACCTCCCCCCAACACACACACACACACACGCGCACGCACTGCACAACACACCACACACACACACTGGGAACCACAAACAACTGCCCTACACAGACACCCACACACAGACAACGCTGCACACACAAATATACGCACATACCGCACAACACACACATTGCACAAAACATACCTCCCCCCAAAACACACCACACACACACAAACCGCGCAACACACACACAACGCTACAGACACACAGTGCTCCACAAACAACGCAACACACATACAACACCGCTCTCACCCCCCATCACACCCAGACAACACCCAGAACATGTACAGCGCCCTACACAAACACTTGGTAACTACACACAACAACATATAACAAAAATCATACATGAACTACACAATACGTAAATTCTAGAATACCCGATGCGTAGAATCGGGCCACCTTCTAGTCTATATATATAATTGCCTTATTCTGTCTGTCTGTCATGCTCCAAAATTCTGTCCTTACAGTGACACAAAGCTGATTGGCCGCTGGGCTCGCCATGGCCCCGCCCCCCCACACGGATTGGTTTCTCGCCCCGGCTCTCTGCAGGCCCCACCCCCCTCACGCAATGCACGCTCGCTCTGGCCCAACTGACACGGAGCTCCGACTCCCAGGTGAGTACACACACACACACATCAGATCACACTCACTCTCACACACACCTCACACATCACATCCACACACTCACAACATCCTGGGATATCGCTTGCTTCTACACCGGCTCCGTCACGATCCCAGCAGCGCCAGACATAACTTTGCGATGCTGGGATCTTGACGGAGCCCGTGAATGCTGGTAACCATTATACACATCGGGTAACTAAGGTCCCTTAGTTACCCGATGTGTATCATAGTTACCAGTGTACACCGGCTCCCGGTACACATGTGCAGGGAGCCGGCATTATACTCCTCTCCCCCCAGGACTACTCCTCCTATTACAGTCCTCCTATTATACTCCTCTCTGAGTATAATAGGAGAACTATTATAGCATGGGGGATGTAGCACGATGGGGAGTGCGCAGCATGGGGGATGTAGCACGATGGGGAGTGCGCAGCATGGGGGATGTAGCACGATGGGGAGTGCGCAGCATGGCGGATGGAGCACGATGGCGGGTGCGCAGCATGGGGGATGTAGCACGATGGGGAGTGCGCAGCATGGGGGATGTAGCACGATGAGGGATGTAGCACGATGGGGGATGTAGCACGATGGGGGGTGCGCAGCATGGCGGATGTAGCACGATGGGGAGTGCGCAGCATGGCGGATGGAGCACGATGGCGGGTGCGCAGCATGGGGGATGTAGCACGATGGGGAGTGCGCAGCATGGGGGATGTAGCACGATGGGGGATGTAGCACGATGGGGGTGCGCAGCATGGGGGATGTAGCACGATGGGGGATGTAGCACGATGGGGAGTGCGCAGCATGGGGGATGTAGCACGATGGGGGGTGTGCAGCATGGGGGATGTAGCACGATGGGGGGTGCGCAGCATGGGGGATGGAGCATGATGGGGAGTGCGCAGCATGGAGGATGGAGTACGATGGGGAGTGCGCAGCATGGGGGATGGAGCACGATGGGGAATGCGCAGCATAGGGGATGGGGCATGATGGGGGGTGCGCAGCATGGGAGGTGCACACCTCCCCCCAACACACACACACACACACACACACACACACAGGGAACCACAAACACCGCCATACACAGACACCCACACACACAGACAACGCTGCACACACACAACACCCAACACACAAACACCGCGGCATACATAATTATACGCACATACCGCACAACACACACATTGCACAAAACATACCTCCCCCCAAAACACACCACACCCACACAAACCGCGCAACACACACACACACAACGCAACAGACACACACACAACGCTCCACAAACAACGCAACACACATACAACACCGCTCTCACCCCCCGCCACACCCAGAACATGTACAGCGCCCTACACAAACACTTGGTAACTACACACAACAGCATTTATATTATATATATATATCTATATCTATAACAAAAATCATACATGAACTACACAATACGTAAATTCTAGAATACCCGATGCGTAGAATCGGGCCACCTTCTAGTAGTTATATATTTGTATACTGAACAAGTCATAAAATATCTCTCAATACAAAGATACAACACTAGTAACAAACTGCTGATGGGCATGAAAAGATATTGATGTCTGATGGACAACTGGGTCATATAGAAAAAGTGTAACATTTGTTTTATGCTTTTTCGCCATCTACAGGTAAAACTAGAATACTGAGCATTTAATAATTTGGTAAAAAGCATAAATCTTTACACATGGGATAATCTCTCTGTAGTCTTATACTTTATCTGTGCTGGGTATCATAATACGGGGAGACCCTACATCAAATATATTTTTTTTTTTTTTACTGTACAATATAGACCCGCAGACAGCACTGGTGATTGGAACCAGGCAGACACTGTCACCAGTGGTGTAACTAGAGTTCAATGGTTTCCGGTGCAAAGTTTGGACTTGGGCCCCCCTGGGACCCCCCTCGGGGTACAGGATAATTACACTGACACTTGGCTCTCCCATACGCTGATATAATATCCAATATTATAATCCATCTCATAGTCCACCATATATTATGATACACTGCTCATAGTTCTCCATACGTTATAATGCACTCCCCATAGTCCTCCATACATTATCATGCACTCCCCATAGTCCTCTATACATTATAATGCACTCCTCATAGTCCTCCATATATTATAAACACTCCCCATAGCTCTCCATGCATTATAATACACTCCCTATAGCTCTCCATACATTATAATACACCCCACAGTCCTCCATTCATTATAATACACTTTCCATATAGTATTATGTACCCTCATGTAGTATACCGCTCCCATATTGTTTAATGGACCCCCATAGCCCTCTAGTCACCATGATTAAATACATATGCTCACTTCTCCTTGTTCCTCTGCTCTCCGGTCTCCTCAGCGTGTCCACCGTTTTACCGCTCTGCACAGCACACAGTGGTGATTTCATCGTGCTCTGCTGAGCTGTCAGAGGCAAAGCGCAGACACAGCAGGAGAATGATGACAGAGGGAGCGCACTGCTCCATCTCTCATCATTGCTTGAAATTGTATCCAATACAATTGAAACTGCGATCCTCGGCAGGGGGCACGATGCCAGCGCTGGCACTGGGCTCTCCTAAGTCACAGGCTCTACAGCAGTCGCTGTTGTGAATGTCATCCGAGTGGGTACTGGTGTGGAGCTCCCTCTGGTGGACAGGAATGGTAATGAAGCTGAGCTGGATTCTGTGATTCAGACAGGTGATGGAATTGGGGAACCAGAAAATCCTATTGCAGATCAGCCTGGTTTAATTAGGAGAGCATTGTGTGCCTGGCGGTCACCGGTGATAGAGGTTCCTGCCTGCTTCTGAAGATGGCTGGGAGTTTTCCCTTCTGATTTTCCCATTTATTTGGTGCCTGAATCTACTCCAGATAAGTTTAGTTTACTGTTTCTGTGCTTAATTGCTGGATTTGCACTTGGGTTTGGTTCCTTGTATGTCTTTCTGCTTTTGGGAGCAGGGCAGTCCCTCCAGCAAGAAAGTGAGCTTGCTCCCTGGTCAGTTTTGGATTATTTGCACTTTAGAATATTACTTCTGTGATTTTGTTTCTTCCCATTATATCTGCATTTCTGTTTAAAGTGTTCAGCACAAGAATACCTGATATAGTGGGGGAGAGTCCGTGTGGTCTCAGTATTTTTTATTATCAGGAGACTGGTATTTTTACAGGGTTTTTTTTCTGGCCACAATCAGTTATCTGTCTTGTCCTGTTCTAACTAGTAAGTTGGCGCTCACCTTTGCTGATCTATATTTTCTGTGTATTGTGTTTTCTTACATCACCGTTGTTGCATGTTGGGGGCTTGCCATTTCTTTGGGGACTGCTCTGAGGCAGGTTAGAATTCCTCATTTCTATCTTTGAGGTGTAGCACATTTTTCAGGCAGTGACGAAGTGTTTTAGTGTGTTAGGAACATCCCACTGCTACTTCTCATGTTGTCTGATAGTTAAGGGAATGCAGTCAGCTCAGTTTCCAACCACTCTTGTGGTTTTAGTTTTTTCCTTATTAATGGGATTTTTCGTGATCGTCCACGGTTACCAGATCATAACAGGTCGCGTGGCCTGCAGCCATTGCCGATGCGCCACTGGTTGGAGGTACTCGGGCCCCCGGGCCCGGTCGCTATGGCAACCCCTGCAAATGCAATTAATCCACCCCTGGCTGTCACACAGCCTAGGAGCACGTCTGACTTCAACCAATCACAGACTCCGATGGACAGGGAAAGCAGTGCATATGCATAATAAGCGGCCCTGGAAGTGAATGGGCAGCCGATGGAGCAGTGTACAGCCTCAATGGAACCTCAATAAGTTTGAAGCACTTGCTTCTTATTTTCTCTTTGTTTCCTTTTTTTATTTTAATTTCCAGAGTTGCTGGATCCACATCCGGAAACCTGAGCCAGTGTCTGGCACTTGAAACCGTGCAGATCCTGACTTTTACAGTCCAGGTCCGCCCATCACTAATCATAATGATCAGAGTACTATCCCATCTGTTGCTCCCTGCATAAGCTTTTCAATGCGCTATTAAAAGGAAATCTGTCACCAGGATTTTGCTATGGAATCTGAGAACAGTGGGATTTAAGGTTAGAGACCATAATTTCAGCAATGTCTCACTTTCTGTATTGGTTGATGGAGTTTTGATTAATGTTTTTTTCTGCTGCACAGCTACGAAATCTCTTATTACTAAGATCTCAATACCCTCACCAACACCACTGCTTTTTGTGTCTAAAGCGGCAAATCAGTGGTGGAGACGGGACTATATAGTGCTCAACCCTAGATGCAAAAAAGTGCAATAAAGACCATAATATATCAAAATATCTTTATTAACCCCTTAACGACCTTGGACGTACTGAGTACGTCATGGTGACATGGTGCTAAACGACCCATGACGTACTCAGTACGTCCTGGCGAAATCGCGGTCCCGGAGCCCCGGGGAGTGAAATTTGTTTACTTAAATGGTGGATTCGGGAAGGAGGGGACCTCTGCCTGACCTCAGGAGGGGTGGTGCCTCCTCCCCGAACCTACAGAGGCTGTGATTGGCTGACGAACGCCGCTCAGCCAATTACAGCCACTGTAATGTTCCAGCCATTGAAAATGGCTGGAACATTGAAATCCAGCCCTGAGCACTGGCCATTGGCTGGAGCTGGGTGATCGATGCTTCACCCGCCCCCAGCTCTGATTGGAGAGACCGGTCTTGTGACCGCTCTCTCCAATATAATGTGGATCTGCGGCCTGTGACCGTCCCTGGAAGCCGAGGAGAGCGGTAAGTTGCTGTCCCCGCCGCCCGCCCCTGTCCCCGCCACCCGCGTCCCCGCCGCCCGCCCCGTCGCTGTCTCCGATCGCCCCGCCGCTGTCTCCGATCGCCCCGGCGCCA
Source organism: Anomaloglossus baeobatrachus (assembly GCF_048569485.1). Lineage (NCBI taxonomy): Eukaryota > Metazoa > Chordata > Amphibia > Anura > Aromobatidae > Anomaloglossus > Anomaloglossus baeobatrachus. The sequence continues at coordinate 399,551,923 of NC_134354.1, read as the reverse complement.
TGCTCCCGCTCCACCGCTGTCCCCGCCGCTGTCTCCGATCCCCCCGCCATGCTCCCGCTCCACCGCCGCTGTCTCCGATCGCCGCGCCATGCTCCCGCTCCACCGCTGTTCCCGCCGCTGTCTCCGCCGCTGTCTCCGATCGCCCCGGCGCCATGCTCCCACTCCGCTGCTGTCTCCGATCGCCCCGGCGCCATGCTCCCACTCCGCCGCTGTCGCCGATCGCCCCAGCGCCATGCTCCCGCTCCGCCGCTGTCGCCGATCGCCCCGGCGCCATGCTCCCGCTCCGCCGCTGTCTCCGATCGCCCCGGCGCCATGCTCCCGCTCCGCCGCTGTCTCCGATCGCCCCGGCGCCATGCTCCCGCTCCGCCGCTGTCTCCGATCGCCCCGCCGCTGCTCCCGCTCCACCGCTGTCCCCGCCGCCATGCTCGCCACTGTCCCCGCCGCTGTCGCACTCACCTTTTTCAGCCGCTGCTGCCCCCGAATCGGCCCCCACTGTTCCCGATCGGCGGCCGCCGCCGCCTTCATCGGCTGCCCCATCTCCATCGCCACACCTCCTATCCCTCCATGTGCTGCAAGCCACCCTCCCCCCACGTGGGGGGAGGGTGGCTTGCAGCACATGTGGGGGGAGGGTGGCTGGCTTGCAGCACATGTGCTGCAAGCCACCCTCCCCCCACATGTGCTGCAAGCCAGCCACCCTCCCCCCACATGTGCTGCAAGCCACCCTCCCCCCACGTGGGGGGAGGGTGGCTTGCAGCACATGTGGAGTTAGGGTGGCTTGCAGCACATTTGGGGGGAGGGTGGGTGGCTTGCAGCACATGTGGGGGGAGGGTGGCTGGCTTGCAGCACATGTGGGGGGAGGGTGGCTGGCTTCAGCCACCCTCCCCCCACATGTGCTGCAAGCCAGCCACCCTCCCCCCACATGTGCTGCAAGCCACCCTCCCCCTACATGTGCTGCAAGCCACCCTCCCCCCAGGGCCCCCCCTCCTCCATGTGCCATCTCTCTCTCCCATCAGACTCTGCCCCCCTCCCCGATCTGCTGCCTGCTCTCTCCCATTTTCCATCTACTGCCCCCTCTCACCCTCCTCGATCTGTTGCCTCCTTCATCTGCTGCCTCTTCTGTCTGCTGTGATCCTGCTGCCTAGATCCATCCTGTAAGGTAGGTATCCCCATCTCACCTCCCCCCCCCCATCCTCTGCCGCTCCTCCATCCGCTGCGCCATTTCCCATCCATCCGCTGCGCCATTTCCCATCATCCATCCGCTGCACCCTTTCCCATCCTCTGCCGCTCCTCCACCCGCTGCGCCCTTTCCCATCTTCCATCCGCTGCGCCATTTCCCATCATCCATCCGCTGCGCCCTTTCCCATCCTCTGCCGCTCCTCCACCCGCTGCGCCCTTTCCCATCTTCCATCCACTGCGCCCTTTCTCATCTGCCGCCCCGCCCTCTCGCATCGCATTATCCAGCGCAGTTGCTCGCTTTCAGACTGCAGTGGATGATGCGATGCGAGACTCGTGCATTGCTCTCACGTTTGGCACTGGTCTTGGCAGGCGCTCATTTTTTTTTTTTTTTTTCTACTGATGTCTGTATTTTTTATTTCGCCAAACTAATTTTTTTTGTATGGGGGGGGTCTAGTTTCCAAAATGGGATCACATGTGGGGGAGCTCCATTGTTTAGGCACCTCAGGGGGTCTCCAAATGAAACATGGCGTCTGCTAATAATTCCAATCAATTTTACTGTGAAATGGCGCTCCTTCTCTTCTGAGCCCCGCCGTACGCCCAAACAATAGATTTCCACCACATATGAGGTATCGTCGTACTCAGGAGAAATTGCACAATACATTTTATGGTGCATTTTTTCCTGATACCCTTGTGGAAAAAAAAGCTACCTGTTTGAAAAAACAATTTTGTGGTAAAAAAAATAAAATATTTTCACGGCTCAACATTACAAACGTTTGTGAAGCCTCCAGGGGTTCAAAGTGCTCCCTAAACAGCTAGATAAATTCCATGAGGGGTCTAATTTCCAAAATGGGGTCAATTGTGGGGGAGCTCCATTGTTTAGGCACTTCAGGGGGTCTCCAAACGCAACATAGCGTCCGCTAATAATTCCAACCAATTTTGCTGTGAAATGGCGCTCCTTGCCTTCCGAGTCCTGCCGTGCGCCCAAACATTTGATTTCCACCACATATGGGGTATCTGCGTACTCAGGAGAAAATGCACAATACATTTTATGGTGCATTTTTTCCTGATACCCTTGTGATAAAAAAAGCTACCTGGTTGAAGCAACAGTTTTGTGGTAAAAAAAAAAATTTTTTCTTTTCACGGCTCAACGTTATAAATTTCTGTGAAGCCCCCAGGGGTTCAAAGTGCACATCAAACATCTAGAAAAAATATTTGAGGGCTCTAGTTTCCAAAATGGGGTCACTTATGGGGGAGCTCCATTGTTTAGGCACCTCGGGGAGTCTTCAAACCCGACATGGCGTCCGCTAATGAGTGCAGCTAATTTTGCACTCAAAAATTCAAATGGCGCTCCTTGCCTTCCGAGTCCTGCTGTGTGCCCAAACATTTGATTTCCACCACATATGGGGTATCTGCCTACTCAGGAGAAAATGCACGATACATTTTATGATGCATTTTTCCTGATACCCTGGTGAAAATACTAATTTTTATGGCTAAAGTAACATTTTTGTGTTAAAAAAGTAAAATTTTCATTTTTTCGTCTACATTGCTTTGGTTGCTGTGAAGCTCCTAAAGGGTTAATAAACTTCTTGGATGTGGTTTTGAGCAGAGTGAGGGGTGCAGATTTTAGAATTGGGTCACTTTTGGGTATTTTCTGTCGCCTAGGTTTCTCAAATCACTCCAAATGTGATGTGGTACCTAAAAAATTTTTTTTTGTAAATTTTGTTGGAAAAATGAGAAATTGGTGATGAACTTTGAACCCTTCTAACTTCCTAACGGAATTTTTTTTTTTTTCAAAAATTGCGCTGGTGTAAAGTAGACATGTGGGAAATGTTATTTAGTAACTTTTTTGTGTGACATATCTCTCAGATTTATGGGCATAAAATTTCAAATTTTGAAAATTGCAAAATTTTCAAAATTTTCACCAAATTTCCGAAATTTTCACAAATAAACGCAAAACATATCGGCCTAAATTTACCACTGACATGAAGTACAATATGTCACGAAAAAACAATCTCAGAATCGCCAGGATCCGTTGAAGTGTTCCAGAGTTATAACCTGTCAAAGTGACACTGGTCAAAATTGCAAAAAATGGCCGGGTCTTTAAGGTGAAAACAGGCTGGGGGCTGAAGGGGTTAAATACATTATTATTGTGTAATACATGCAAATAGCCACTAGGTGGACCTCACTGAGATACATAACATTCAACTGAAGAAAAGTGGTATTGGTAAGCATATGTTTAAAGTTTTATTAATAAGTAGGGCATAAGGAAAATTCAATCCAGTAAGTGATATTACACATGAACAACAGCCAATAGAGTAGATATTAATACCTGTATCACCTGAGAGCGGTGCCACAACCCCAGCGCACATTTTGGCACAGTGCCTTCTTTCAGGGGAGTGCCCACCAACTCATGCGTCAATGATGCAAGTGCCATGACGCAACTCAGCCCACCCAAAATGCGCACTAGGGTTGTGACATTGCTCTCCTTTGATACAGGTATTATTTTATACCTTGTTGGCTGTTGTTCACTTGTAATATATTCTCACTTACTGGATTGCATTTTCTCTATTTGCTACTTATTCTTCTAAATATGTGTATAGTTATTTTAATAAGTTTGTGATCCCCTCTTCTAAGTTTTAGTTTGACTTCCTCTATAATACCAAAAGCTATATTTACCAATGCCACTTTTCTTCAATTGAAGTTTGTGATGTGGTGCCATCTAGTGGCTATTTGTATGTACTACACCAAAAAAACTACATTTATTCAATAAAGTTCTATTATAACATATTATGGTCTTTATTGCACTTTTTTGCATGTAGGTTTAAATATTTTATGGTGTTTGACCATTAATATTAGTCCAATAATTGTGCACACATTGATTATTTTTCTGTGACTGTGTTTTGACAGTGTTTATGTACTTATGCAGAGCTCATTATTATGGCGGACTACACGGCAGCAGGTTTACTAGTCCTCTAGAGATGTTTACAAAACAGTGATTTCATCAAAACTAAAGCAAGCACCTAAATAATTGACATTACTGGAACCTGGCTCTCTGCCCCTACATTAAGCTGCTCTCAGATAGGATGGCAAAAACAGTGACAGATTCCCTTTAACCCGTTAAAGCATCATGACAAGAGCTGGGCAGACTTGCAAACAACCTGCTCATTTTCTTAAAAAAATCCGGATCCAGTCCGGAATCTGGTACCCATATAAATCTATGGGAACCAGAATCCAGGGATTAAAAATGTTGGTGGAAGGTATAGAGGGGTAGGAGCATGCATGGCGTACCCACCCAGGGCCGGGTCCAGGTTTTTGTGGGCCCTGGGCGAAAGAGTCTCAGTGGGCCCCATCCACACAGACATGCACAGATACATACACATACAGGCATACATGTACATATATATTTAAAGAGAAATTCACAAACACACATATACATATGAAAAAGTTTGGGCACCCCTATTAATGTTAACCTTTTTTCTTTATAACATTTTGGGTTTTTGCAACAGCTATTTCAGTTTCATATATCTAATAACTGATGGACTCAGTACAATAAACCTCATTTCAATCCAGAAATATTACTAACAGAAAATGTGCAATCTGCATTTAAACAAAATTTGACCAGTGCAAAAGTATGGCCACCCTTATCAATTTCTTGATTTGAACACTCCTAACTACTTTTTACTGACTTACTGAAGCACTAAATAGGTTTTGTAACCTCATTGAGCTTTGAACTTCATAGGCAGGTGTATCCAATCATGAGAAAAGGTATTTAAGGTGGCCACTTGCAAGTTGTTCTCCTATTTGAATCTCCTATGAAGAGTGGCATCATGGGCTCCTCAAAACAACTCTCAAATGATCTGAAAACAAAGATTATTCAACATAGTTGTTCAGGGGAAGGATACAAAAAATTGTCTCAGAGATTTAAATTGTCAGTTTCCACTGTGAGGAACATAGTAAGGAAATGGATGAACACAGGTACAGTTCTTGTTAAGCCCAGAAGTGGCAGGCCAAGAAAAATATCAGAAAGGCAGAGAAGAAGAATGGTGAGAACAGTCAAGGACAATCCACAGACCACCTCCAAAGACCTGCAGCATCATCTTGCTGCAGATGGTGTCAATGTGCATCGGTCAACAACACAGCGCACGTTGCACAAGGAGAAGCTGTATGGGAGAGTGATGCGAAAGAAGCAGTTTCTGCAAGCACGCCACAAACAAAGTCGCCTGAGGTATGCAAAAGCACATTTGGACAAGCCAGTTACATTTTGGAAGAAGGTCCTGTGGACTGATGAAACAAAGATTGAGTTGTTTGGTCATACAAAAAGGCGTTATGCATGGAGGCAAAAAAACACGGCATTCCAAGAAAAGCACTTGCTACTCACAGTAAAATTTGGTGGAGGTTCCATCATGCTTTGGGGCTGTGTGGCCAATGCCGGCACCGGGAATCTTGTTAAAGTTGAGGGTCGCATGGATTCAACTCAGTATCAACAGATTCTTGACAATAATGTGCAAGAATCAGTGACGAAGTTGAAGTTACGCAGAGGATGGATATTTCAGCAAGACAATGATCCAAAACACCGCTCCAAATCTACTCAGGCATTCATGCAGAGGAACAATTACAATGTTCTGGAATGGCCATCCCAATCCCCAGACCTGAATATCATTGAAAATCTGTGAGATGATTTGAAGCGTGCTGTCCATGCTCGGCGACCATCAAACTTAACTGAACTGGAATGGTTTTGTAAACCGGAATGGTCAAATGTACCTTCATCCAGGATCCAGGATCTCATTAACAGCTACAGGAAGCGACTAGAGGCGGTTATTTTTGCAAAAGGAGGATCTACAAAATATTAATGTCACTTTTATGTTGAGGTGCCCATACTTTTGCACCGGTCAAATTTTGTGTAAATGCAGATTGCACATTTTCTGTTAGTACAATAAACCTCATTTCAATCCAGAAATATTACTCAGTCCATCAGTTATTAGATATATGAAACTGAAATAGCTGTTGCAAAAAAACATTGTTATAAAGAAAAAAGGTTAACATTAATAGGGGTGCCCAAACTTTTTCATATGACTGTACATAGACAAATCTATACACAGTCATATACACTGACATACATGCACACACACATTATTTTTAAATATTTATACTGTACATATATTTCTAATATTGGGAAGCCGGCAACAGCCTCATTCACCTCCCCGCTTGTCTAACAGACAGTGTGCTCTTTGTGCGACCATAACACTGTTGTATATACATCACAAGAGAGGCTGGGGACATACACATTACTGGGGGGAATACATATTACTGAGGAAAGGGGTATATAGCAATGGGGGGCACACAGCTCTAGAGGAGGGCAGTGACTCTGAGGTGGGGGTACAAACAGCTCTGAGGTGTGGTGTGACATGCAGCTCTGGGGGTATACAGCTATGAGGGGGGGGGCATACAGCTCTGGCGGGTATACAGCACTGGGGTGGGGGGACATACAGCTCCAAGGGGGTATACAGCACCTGGGTGGAGGATACATACAACTCTGGGGGTATAGTAGTATGCTGCCCCCATATTCCTCCATATAGTGTTATGAAGCCCCCATATGCCACTATGCAGCCCCCATATAAAATTAAGCAGCCCCATATAGCACAATGCAGACCCATATACCATTAGGCACCTTCATGTAGTATACAGCACGCATATAGCACAATGCAGACCCAGATAGCATTAGGCATCCTCATCTAGTATACAGCCCCTATATAGCACAGTGCAGACATATAGCATTAGGCACCCTCATGTAGTATACAGCATCTATATACCACAGTGCAGAGTCAGATAGCATTAGGCACCCTCGTGTAGTATACAGCCCCTATACACCACAGTGCAGAGCCAGATAGCATTAGGTATCCTCATGTAGTACACAGCCCTATATAGTACAGTGCAGAGCCATATAGCATTAGGCACAGTCATGTAGTATACAGCCTGAATATAGGACAGTCTGTATATAGCACAGTGTATATAGCACAGTTCAGAGCCAGATAGCAGTAGGCAGCCTCATGTAGTATACAGCTTGTATATAGGACAGCCTGTATACAGCACAGTGCAGAGCCAGATACTAGTAGGCCCCCTCATGTAGTATATATAGCACAGTCTGTATATAGCACAGTGCAGAGCCAGATAGTAGTAGGCACCCTCATGTAGTATACAGTGATTGTACATACTCACTACTCCTCATTCCCCCGCTGCTCTGGTCTCCTCGGCGTGTCCACTGCTGTCGCTGGCTCTGACCTCGCAGCAGGCGCGCAGTGATGACGTCACCGCGCTCCGCTGCAGAGCTATCAGAGCGCCGACAGTCACAAAGGGGAGAATGATGAGAGGGAGCGCTCCGCTCACTCTCATCATTGCTCTCAATTGTATCGTTAACTGCGATGCCGATACAATTGAAAGCGCGATCCTCGGCGGGGGGAGGGGGTGGTGACAGCGCAGGCACCGGGCCTCCCTGAGTAGCGGTACGCCACTCCTGCCACCACGAGTGGGCATCCCGGCAGCTCAGGGCTCCGGCATTTGATCGGGTTTGCCGGGTGCTGACGCCGGCTCTGTACCCACCCATGCTCCATGTCATGGCGGCAAGCTGCTTCCGAGTCGCGCATTCTCTTCTGTAGCTGCGTGGGTCTAGATTGTGCACTAAAAGTAAAAGGTAGATGCTAGAATGTATGGGCTCAGGATGAGCCACACCGGCGATGTATCCCCTTCTGCTCAGCTTGCACATGAATCGTGCACCAGGAGGCCCAGGATGAGCCACACCGGCGATGTTTCCCCCTCTGCTCAGCCTGCGCATGAATCGTGCACCAGGAGGCCAGGATGAGCCATGCCGGCAATGACCCGCAGACATCATCTGTTAGAGGAAGCAGTCACTGCACCAATCACAGATGCCAGGCTGGCCGGTAGGCGGGGAAAGCCGTGCATATGAAATGAGCGGCACAGGGAGGCAGCAGGAGCAGCGTACAGCCAGGCCAGAGCGTGGGTAAGTATGAAGCGCTCGCTTCATTCTTATTTTCTTTATTTTTCCTTTATTTATTTTTTTTCTCAAGTGCCAGACCGTATCAAATACTCAGAATCCCGGACCCGGCACCCGGGCAACTTTGAAATCACACGGATCCGGACTTTTACAGTCAGAGTCCATTCAGCTCTAATCATGACGTACAGGTTTGTGATTGCAGGGGTGATTGCAAATGGAGAGGGCTCAGGAGCTGAGCACCCCTCATACATAGATGCTGGCTATTTAATATAGCCAATATCTGCTAACAGTTGTTAATCATTTCAACATCGTTGTCAATCTTTAAATGGAATACGAGAATGCTCAAAGGCACCAGCTGTCATCAGCGCCCCATGACCTGATTGTGGGCATTTATGGGTTGTCATTACAGCTAAGGTCCTTCTGAATGTCCTGCAAGTCACGTCACTGGTCTCTGCACATCAGTTATTCGGACACCGCTCTGCAGTTATTTATGGGGTTCATTATGAACATTGCACAGTGCGCTGGGACTAGCACAGCCCCTGAAACCAACATGACCGATGATGCTTTGTTTCAGGCCCCCTTCACACGTCCGTGAAAAACACGCACGTGTGTTACGGGCCGTTTTTCGGGTCCGTGTCCCGTTTTTGTGTCAGTTTTTATGGTCCGTGTGGCACCTGTGTGAATTGCGTATGCTAGCCGTGTTTGTGTGCAGAACGTCCGTGTGTGCGTGTGGAATTAACGTGTATGTGTACGTGGAATGTCCGTGTGTAATGTCCGTGTGTGTGATGCACAATGTCGTTTATAAATGTCGGCTGACAGCAGACAGAGTTGCGCGATGAGAATGAACTCGGGTGAACTTCACCCGACTTCATCCTCATACCGCGGCTCTGTCTGTGTCGAGTACTGATTAGCGGTCACCTGTGAAGGATTCACCGGTGACCGCTAATCCCCCGAGTGACTGAAGTTTCCCCCCTCTCTCATACCCACCGTTCCTTGATCTCCGGCGCAGCGCTGCACGGCATTCACACTGCTGCGGCGGCTTTTACTATTTTGAAAAAGCCGGCCGCCCATTAAACAATCTCGTATTCCCTGCTTTCCCCGCCCACCGGCGCCTATGATTGGTTGCAGTGAGACACGCCCCCACGCTGAGTGACAGGTGTCACACTGCACCCAATCACAGCAGCCGGTGGGCGTGTCTATACTGTGCAGTAAAATAAATAAATAAATAATTAAAAAAAAACGGCGTGCGGTTCCCCCCAATTTTAATGCCAGCCAGATAAAGCCATACGGCTGAAGGCTGGTATTCTCAGGATGGGGAGCTCCACGTTATGGGGAGCCCCCCACCCTAACAATATCAGTCAGCAGCCGCCCAGAATTGCCGCATACATTATATGCGACAGTTCTGGGGCTGTACCCGGCTCTTCCCGATTTGCCCTGGTGCTTTGGCAAATCGGGGTAATAAGGAGTTATTGGCAGCCCATAGCTGCCAATAAGTCCTAGATTAATCATGTCAGGCGTCTATGAGACACCCTCCATGATTAATCTGTAAGTGACAGTAAAAAAACACACACACCCGAAAAAATCCTTTATTAGAAATAAAAACACACACATATACCCTGGTTCACCACTTTAATCAGCCCCGAAAAAGCCCTCCATGTCCGGCGTACTCCAGGATGGTCCAGCGTCGCATCCAGCGCTGCTGCATGGAGGTGACAGGAGCTGCAGAAGACACAGCCGCTCCGGTCACCTCCACACAGCTAATGAAGACAGCCGCGCGATCAGCTGAGTTGTCACTGAGGTTACCCGCTGTCACTGGATCCAGTGACAGCGGGTAACCTCAGTGACAGCTCAGCTGATCGCGCGGCTGTCTTCATTTGCTGTGTGGAGGTGACCGGAGCGGCTGTGTCTTCTGCAGCTCCTGTCACCTCCATGCAGCAGCGCTGGATGCGACGCTGGACCATCCTGGAGTACGCCGGACATGGAGGGCTTTTTCGGGGCTGATTAAAGTGGTGAACCAGGGTATATGTGTGTGTTTTTATTTCTAATAAAGGATTTTTTCGGGTGTGTGTGTTTTTTTACTGTCACTTACAGATTAATCATGGAGGGTGTCTCATAGACGCCTGACATGATTAATCTAGGACTTATTGGCAGCTATGGGCTGCCAATAACTCCTTATTACCCCGATTTGCCAAAGCACCAGGGCAAATCGGGAAGAGCCGGGTACAGCCCCAGAACTGTCGCATATAATGTATGCGGCAATTCTGGGCGGCTGCTGACTGATATTGTTAGGGTGGGGGGCTCCCCATAACGTGGAGCTCCCCATCCTGAGAATACCAGCCTTCAGCCGTATGGCTTTATCTGGCTGGCATTAAAATTGGGGGGAACCGCACGCCGTTTTTTTTTTAATTATTTATTTATTTATTTTACTGCACAGTATAGACACGCCCACCGGCTGCTGTGATTGGGTGCAGTGTGACACCTGTCACTCAGCGTGGGGGCGTGTCTCACTGCAACCAATCATAGGCGCCGGTGGGCGGGGAAAGCAGGGAATACGAGATTGTTTAATGGGCGGCCGGCTTTTTCAAAATAGTAAAAGCCGCCGCAGCAGTGTGTATGCCGTGCAGCGCTGCGCCGGAGATCGGGGAACAGTAAGTATGAGAGAGGGGGGGAAACTGACCGACAGACTGTGAGAGAGGGACAGACAGACAGAGAGACCGACAGAGAGACTGACCGACGGACTCAGGGAGATTGACGGACATACACAGAAATAGAAAGAATAGCCGACATCACTAGAAATAAAAACACCAAACGGACACGGACTATAGGTAGATGCATACGTGTTTACTAACGTGTGTGCACATACCCATAGACTTTCATTGTGTCCACGTGTGCGTGCTCCGTGCAGATAACGGACATGCATCCGTGCCAAACACAAACACATACGGATCACGGACACGCACACACGGACATAATGAAATAACGGACGTGTGACCACAATCATAGATTAACATTGGTGCACGTTTGGCCATGTCTCCGGTATATACGGAAACGGACCAAACACGCACGTGTATCACGGACGTGTGAAGGGGGCCTCAGGGAGAGAGCAGTGACTGCAGCCTCTGCCTCTTGATGACTGTTTGTTTGAGAATCTTAGGCCATGCACTCAACAGAGTCATCAGAGCAGACATAGGGGGAAAAAAAAATATAGAATAGCAGTTAGATAGTATAGCTAGCGAAAAATAGGGAATTTTTAATGCCAGTATACAGTTTTAGAAAATAGTTTGGATTACTACTGTATCTATAGATTTAGAATGAAAATTACTTTGGCCCTTGTACTACCCCTTTTAGTACTGGGGGGGCTATACCATGTCTTAAAGATTTGTGCAGCAAATCTCTGGATGGTTTCCTTATGCTGGGGAGATGCATTAGAATCAAGAACGATAATGTCCCAGTAGGCTTGACCCTACCAGGATAATATGGGGGCAAGTGGGTTTGACCATGACTGCGCATTATGTAGTGACATTTGTAGATCAGCGCTCTGCCTCTGCTCCATGACGGACACATCACAGTTGTTGTTTTGCAGTGGATTACAGCCTCTTTTGTAGCTTTTGCGCAGGCATAAATCCAGAGTGAGGAGTGGGAAGGCATGGAGAGCCCAAATAGACTGACTGTAGACACTTGGCAGGAGCTAGCTATACCGAGTGATCTCAGACTGAAGGGAAGGAGAGGTCATCAGTGGGCTGGCTGATACTAGGACGGGTCGGCCACACCCTCTGATCTGTGACATCCCAGAAGGGAGGTGGAGGATAGAGGAGCAGATTCACTGTCACACTGAATTACAGGAACTGTCAGCATTAGAAACAACACTATGGATTCCAGTATTATAGGTTGGGAAGGTTTGGCCATTAAAATAAAATGTAATCTCCCTGGAGTACCCCTTAAATAAGCAAACCAGATTTTCAAATTCTGATATTTGCAACTGCACTTAATTTCTTTGTAAATAGAAGTTTAGAGTAACCATAATTTTAATTTTTAATTAATAAATCAATATTACACATGAAAATAAACAATTTTGTAATATATCTTATCAGAGAAACTTGCTGCTTTATCAGCCAGAATAGAACAGTCATTATTAAATTTTCAATTCTTGATGTAAAATCTGTATTCAGTGAAGACTTTTCCATTATTGAGAGGAGATGGCAGTTGGTGCTGATGAGATTCTAAAACTGTGGGGAGAAGGAAGGAGCTAGAGCAGGGGTGGGCAATTAATTTTCCCATGGGGCCGCATGAGAAATTGGGATGGTTTTAGAGGACCGGACTAATATAATTAACTCAGTTCTACCCAATACTGTATATAGTATATATACTATCCCTCCATAAACAAACAGTGAGTTAAACAATACAAAGATTCAATGAAAATATGGAGGTCAGTGGGAGCATACATACTGGCCCTGGTGGCCAGTGGAGAGCATACATACTGGCCCTGGTGGCCTGTGGGGAGCATACAGTCATAGCCAAAAGTTTTGAGAATGCTACAAATATTAATTTTTACAAAGTCTACTGGTTAAGTTTTTCTAATGGCAATTTGCATATACTCCAGAATGTCATAAAAGCGTGATCAGCTTAACAGCAATTACTTGAAAAGTCAATATTGGCTAAGAAAATGAACTTCAACCCCCAAAACACATTTCAACATCATTGCATTCCTGCCTTAAAAGGAGCAGCTAACATTGTTTTAGTGATTGTTCCATTAACACAGGTATGGGTGTTGATGAGGACAGGGCTGGCGATCAGTCATGATTAAGTAGGAATGACACCACTGGACACTTTAAAATGAGGCTGGTGCTTGGTATTGTTTCTCTTTAGTTAACCATGGTTATCTCTAAAGAAACATGTGCAGCCATCATTGCTCTGCACAAAAATGGCCTAACAGGGAAGAGTATCGCAGCTACAAAGATTGCACCTCAGTCAACAATCTATCGCATCATCAAGAACTTCAAGGAGAGAGATTCCATTGTTGCCAAAAAGGCTCTAGGGCGCCCAAGAAGGACCAGCAAACGCCAGGACCGTATCTTAAAACTGTTTCAGCTGCGGGATTGGACTACCAGCAGTGCAGAGCTAGCTCAGCAATGGCAGCAGGCTGGTGTGAGTGCTTCTGCACGCACTGAGGCGGAGACTGCTTGAGCAAGGCTTGGTTTCAAGGAGGGCAGCAAAGAAGCCACTTCTCTCCAGAAAAAACATCAGGGACCGACTGATATTCTGCAAAAGGTACAGGGAGTGGACTGCTGAGGTCTGGGGTAAAGTCATTTTCTCAGATGAATCCCCTTTGATTGTTTGGGACACCTGGAAAACAGCTTATTATTAGAAGAAGAGGTGAGTGCTACCACCAGTCTTGTCTCATGCCCACTGTTAAGCATCCTGAAACTATTCATGTGTGGGGTTGCTTCTCAGCCAGGGGATTCGGCTCACTCACAGTCTTGCCTAAAAACACAGCCATGAATAAAGAATGGTACCAGAATGTCCTCTAAGAGCAACTTCTACCTCACTGTCCAAGAGCAGTTTGGCGCCCAACAAAGCCTTTTCCAGCATGATGGAGCACCTTGCCATAAAGCAAAGGTGATCACTAAATGGCTCATGGAACAAAACAGAGATTTTGGGTCCATGGCCTGGAAACTCCCCAGATCTTAATCCCATTGAGAACTTGTGGGCAATCATCAAGAGACGGGTGGACAAACAAAAACCAACAAATTCTGGCAAAATGCAAGCATTGCTTATGCAAGAATGGACAGCTATCAGTCAGGATTAGGTCCTAAAGTTGATTGAGAGCATGCCAGGGAGAATTGCAGAGGTCCTGAAGAAGAAGGGTCAACACTGCAAATATTGACTTGCTGCATTAACTCATTCTGTCAATATAAGCTTTTGGTACTCATAATATGATTGCAATTATATTTCTGTATGTGATGTAAACATCAGACAAACAATTAAAAACCAGAGGGCAACAGATCATGTGAAAATATAATTTTGGTGTCATTCCCAAAACTTTTGGCCATGACTGTACATACTGGCCCTGGAGGCCAGTGGGGAGCATACATACTGGCCCTGGCGGCCAGTGGGGAGTATACATACTGGCCCTGGCAGCCAGTGGGGAGCATACATACAGGCCCTGGTGGCGAACATACATACATACTGGCCCTGGTGGCCAGTGGGGAGCATACATACATACTGGCCCTGGTGGCCAGTGGGGAGCACACATACATACTGGCCCTGGTGGCCAGTGGGGAGCATACATACATACTGGCCCTGGTGGCCAGTGGGGAGCATACATACTGGCCCTGGTGGCCAGTGGGGAGCATACATACTGGCCCTGGTGGCGAGTGGAGAGCATACATACTGGCCCTGGTGGCGCTGAGGGCTCCTCTGGCTGCTTTCTCCGAGTCCCCTGTGTGTCTGCTTCTTCTATTGCAGGCACAGGGGTGACCTGAGAAGACACAAGTTGCTGCTCCCCTGCTCTCCCCTCCTGCACTCTCCCTGCTGCTACTGGTGAACTTACCTCAGTTGCAGAACAGACATTTTTGAAGCAGCTGCTGTGCAGATGAGCCGGTCACATGTCAGGATCCTGGGTAGAAGGGGCAGGTAAATGGGCGTGGCCAGCATCAACAGCAGCAGGAGGGGACAAGGAAGGCATCCGAGGAGTGTGTGTCCAGCATTCAGAGGTGGTGTGGATGACAGCAAAAGGGGCGTGAGAGCGGGGCTGAGGTATAAAATCGTAGATCAGGCCACGCCTCCAACTCTGAGCTAAGACGGACGGGCCGGTCACAGACAGTAGGCAGGCCACATCCAGTCCACGGGCCGCCTCTTGCCCAGGTCTGAGCTAGAGGCTGAGCTCTGCCCCGCCTCCCTTTTCTATCTACATAGAATCTCATCAGCACCAACTGCCATCTGCTCAGTAATGGAAAAGTCTTCACAGAATACAGATTTTACCTCCAGAATTGAAAATTCTGGAGGCTGAAAAATTCTGCCATAGAAAGAAGCAAGTTTCTTGCTTATTTTTATGTGTACTATTGATTTATGAAATAAAAATGAAACCAATGGTTACGCTTTAATTTATCTAAGCAATTCTAACATTGATTTTTTAAACACATTCTATATTTGTGTTTAGTAGGTCACTTTTATTTGTATTTTGTTAATCAAAAATAACATTTATTTTTTTTGTTATTTCAAACCTAATAGATCATATTTAATTGTAGATAATTCTGGCACATCTTAAAGGAGAAAGTTAGTCCAGTCAAAATACGGTTTGACCCGGAACAAATTCCAAGAAAGCGTTATGATTTTTTTTTTTATTAATATTATACAGTCATATGAAAAAGTTTGGGCACCCCTATTAATGTTAACCTTTTTTCTTTATAACAATTTGGGTTTTTGCAACAGCTATTTCAGTTTCATATATCTAATAACTGATGGACTGAGTAATATTTCTGGATTGAAATGAGGTTTATTGTACGAACAGAAAATGTGCAATCTGCATTTAAACAAAATTTGACCAGTGCAAAAGTATGGGCACCCTTATCAATTTCTTGATTTGAACACTCCTAACTACTTTTTACTGACTTACTAAAGCACTAAATTGGTTTTGTAACCTCATTGAGCTTTGAACTTCATAGGCAGGTGTATCCAATCGTGAGAAAAGGTATTTAAGGTGGCCACTTGCAAGTTGTTCTCCTATTTGAATCTCCTATGAAGAGTGGCATCATGGGCTCCTCAAAACAACTCTCAAATGATCTGAAAACAAAGATTATTCAGCATAGTTGTTCAGGGGAAGGATACAAAAAAAATTGTCTCAGAGATTTAAATTGTCAGTTTCCACTGTGAGGAACATAGTAAGGAAATGGACGAACACAGGTACAGTTCTAGTTAAGCCCAGAAGTGGCAGGCCAAGAAAAATATCAGAAAGGCAGAGAAGAAGAATGGTGAGAACAGTCAAGGACAATCCACAGACCACCTCCAAAGACCTGTAGCATCATCTTGCTGCAGATGGTGTCAATGTGCATCGGTCAACAACACAGCGCACATTGCACAAGGAGAAGCTGTATGGGAGAGCGATGCGAAAGAAGCAGTTTCTGCAAGCACGCCACAAACAAAGTCGCCTGAGGTATGCAAAATCACATTTGGACAAGCCAGTTACATTTTGGAAGAAGGTCCTGTGGACTGATGAAACAAAGATTGAGTTGTTTGGTCATACAAAAAAGCGTTATGCATGGAGGCAAAAAAACACGGCATTCCAAGAAAAGCACTTGCTACCCACAGTAAAATTTGGTGGAGGTTCCATCATGCTTTGGGGCTGTGTGGCCAATGCCGGCACCGGGAATCTTGTTAAAGTTGAGGGTCGCATGGATGCAACTCAGTATCAGCAGATTCTTGACAATAATGTGCAAGAATCAGTGACAAAGTTGAAGTTACGCAGGGGATGGATATTTCAGCAAGACAATGATCCAAAACACCGCTCCAAATCTACTCAGGCATTCATGCAGAGGAACAATTACAATGTTCTGGAATAGCCATCCTAGTCCCCAGACCTGAATATCATTGAAAATCTGTGGGATGATTTGATGCGTGCTGTCCATGCTCGGCGACCATCAAACTTAACTGAACTGAACTGGAATTGTTTTGAAAACAGGAATGGTCAAATATACCTTCATCCAGGATCCAGGATCTCATTAACAGCTACAGGAAGCGACTAGAGGCTGTTATTTTTGCAAAAGGAGGATCTACAAAATATTAATGTCACTTTTATGTTGAGGTGCCCATACTTTTTCACCGGTCAAATTTTTTTTAAATGCAGATTGCACATTTTCTGTTCGTACAATAAACCTCATTTCAATCCAGAAATATTACTGAGTCTATCAGTTATTAGATATATGAAACTAAAATAGCTGTTGCAAAAACCCAAATTGTTATAAAGAAAAAAAGGTTAACATTAATATGGGTGCCCAAACTTTTTCACATGACTGTATGTGGGGAACAACATATTAAAAGTTTTCCAACAATTGATCACCACAAAAGGTCCTAACTATGACAGCCACCACACTAAAAATAACGAATATTTCCCTATTTCAAAGCTGTAGCTGTAGGTTACAGAAGAGTTTGCATTTTTTTATACTATATATTTTCATATAACAATTTTTATACAAGGTTTTATACTAACTACATGGACAGGCAAGGTCATGATTTCATCAATGACGTCATGACATACATGTACATTTCTAGAAATTATAGAATTAATACACAGTGCATTTTAAGACCTACTTCATCACTGAATAACCGTGTCAGGTCAATAGTCACTATTTTCATTATCAGACACTGCTTCCTCACTCATATTGTCACAATGCCCTTCTTGACATGGTCCGCATACCCGTGAACAGGTAAATCCGTGTCTTTTGCAAGTGCACCGAAGTGTACTACAACCACGAGAACAATTGCAGTGAATTATTTTCAGAAGTGTTTCTGGTGCGGGTGAAGTATCCATCATCACTGGAACTAGACTGTTCTGCAATTCCCATCCCCATTCAGTAGTGTCCATGGCCTCACAATTGTCCATCCAAAGCATCACTTGGAGGTAACTCCGAAGGGCATGATACTTCGTTGCAGAGGAGGTCGGTGGCAGTCGTTCAGGTGTAACAAAGATTTTGGCTGAACCAACTTTTTTGCAGAGTAGAATACCTCATTGCAGACAGATTGTCTCCAGGTTTGCCCCCGAACAATGCCACCATCGCTTTACACCTAGCGTCTTAAATCTCAGCTAGGTTTTTCTTAGGTGTGGAAAACATTTTAGCACAGCTATTTAAGACAGAGTCTACCAAAAGATCTGTATCTTCGCCAACGAGACTAGTACTTTTGTTGGAGGACATTGACACTGCTGGCTTAACAATCTCCACATCTGCATCCCCCTCTGATTGTATTACGTGGCAACCTCTGTCATTCATGCGCTGTGAAACGAGATTGACAAGAGAGACTGTTTGTTCTCCACATTCCAAAGGAAGTCCTCCTTTTTCCATGACAAATTTCATACCTTCAGCAATGTTCACTTTGTTACTTGTTCAATTTTTGCGCCGTCGCTGATGGGTAATGTCCTTAGTGTTTGGGCCTCCAATGTAACCATCAAATACTATCGTAGCCTTATATAGTGCTTTACTGTGAAAGATGCATAGTCTTCAGCGATTGAACAATATGTCTTTCCTTCTGACCAATTCAGTCGATGGAGAAGAGAACCTCCATCAAGAACATAAGGATGTACCAGAAGTGGAACATTGAGTACAGCTTCATCTGAACTCTGTTCTTTATAGCAGCCATCAGTTATGCTTTGTTTGGTTTGCGTAAGAGATGTTTTGCCTCAAAGAAGGATGGTGGGTATGGTGAAAGTTCATAGGCCATCACCTCATCAAGGGTAAGATCAGCAGTTTGAGACACCACAAGAAACCTTTGGAACAAAAGAGCAGGGTCTATTGTTTTGTTCTTAGCAACGTCAAGCCCCTCACTGCATGCCAGGGTCTTGGCTTTCATTGACCGCTGGTACTTAACTGAAAACAGTGATTGACACTCCATTGTTGCCACTATTTCTCTGCCAATGGTGAACAGGTTATGGACATTCACATCCTTATTTGCATTGACACTGGTGATAATGTTGTGAAGAGACACTTCATCAGAGAAAGGGGAAAAGGTCTCGAGTTTATCTGCAATTTTCTCCAGGTCTTCACGATCTCTTCTCGTCCTTGACGTTCTTGCCTCCTTGTGTTGTTCACTGGTGACAAAGCTCTGGCGAGTGAAACCCTGCATTGCATCACTGTAGGAAGAGGACACTGGCACAGAGAGTCCACAAGGCCCTTTGATGTTCGGACATTCCACTTGTTCTGGTGAGTCCACCTGCAGTTTTTAGGGAGCGCATCAGAGCTTGCGCAATGACTAAGTCGCAACCCAGGCCTGCCCAGTACGCCTTACAACATGCAAGCCATTCATAAATCTATTGAAGACTGATAGCATAAATATAATAGTAATTGTAAAAGAAATAGGATAGACACTGAAAGGAAAGTCGCCTTTAACATTTTACAGCTTTGGTGGCCATATTCTTTGACGTCACATTTGGACCCTTTGTGGTAACCATATCTTGGTAAACTTTCAGTATGTTTTTCCCTACATGTAATACTACCAAAAAAAACAACAAAACGCTTTCTTGGAATTTGTTCAGGGTAAAGGTTTTTTTTTTTTTTTGTATTTTGACTGGACTAAGTTCTTGTGCAGACAAAATAATTTTTCATTTATTGACAGAATTAGAAAACAATGTTTTGGCAATTTGCCTTTTTCAGCATAAGTCTAAGGCCCGGTGCCCACGCTGTGTAGTTTTGACGCGTATTTTCAGAAATCTGCAGCAAAAACTTCATGTCCATTGTGAAGCCAGCAAAGTCTATGAGAATTCAGAAATGCTGTGCCCACGTTGCTTATTTTTCCCTTGCGTATTTGGTGCAGAAATAAAAAGAAATCTGCACCAAATACGCAAGGGAAAAAAAAATACTCAACGTGGGCACAGTACTTCTGAATTTTCAGGCTTTGGAGCAAAATCTGCATGTCCATTGTGAAGCAAGCAGATTTCTGAAAATCTGCGTCAAAATACGCAGCGTGGGCACTGGGCCTTTGGGAGCTGAGTCATGCAGGTGAATGCAAAATTTTCAGAGGAACTGGTGTAGAAGTGTAACACACTGCAATAAGTAATGCTGGCAGTAGTCTTAGGCTATGTGCCCACGGGACAATGTACCTGCGGATATATCCGCAGATACATCCGCAAGTTTCCCACAGCAGCTCCCGGAATCCGCAGCTATCCATTGCTGCGGGATTCCAGCGAAATATCTGCGGAAAACCTGCGAACATTTGTGCTACTTACCTGCAGAAATCCCGGCCTCTATCTCCATAGTAGAGGGCCGGGAATTCCGCAGATATTTCCGCAGGAATAATTGACATGGTTATGTGCGGCTGTGGGACATCTGCACTATATTCCGCAGCATGGACACAGCACTCCCCATGTCCCATAGGATAACATGGGGAGTGTCTGTACTTGCTAAAACCTGCGGATTTATCTAGAAAATCCAGATAAATCAGCAAGTTTTCCGCGGCAAAATCCACGTGTACATTGTCCCGTGGGCACATAGCCTTAAGTCCGTGTGGATCGGACATTGTGGTGCCGGTGTCCAATATGAGCTATGGAGAGTGGACCACAGCATGCCGTCATGTTTCATAAATGTTTAAATACTGTATTAATGTTTAGAAAAATGGCAAACTAGCAGATGTTCGGGTTTGGCCAGATCAAAAAAAAAAAAAAATTCGGTTCAGGACCAGACTTTAACCTGAACATCTGCCCAGATGGTGAACCCATGTCTATGGGGACCCAAGCTTTGGCTGTAAAAGGCTGATAGAAAGGACTAGGGGGCTGCAAAGCAGGACAGTACTTACCAGGTTTGCCTCGCAGCTGTCACATTGTTTCCGGGTCTGATAATTAACTCCAAGATATTCAACGCTTCCCCCGTCAAGAGTGAGCCTAGCATCTGAGATTGGTTGCAGTCAAACTGCACCCCCCACACTATGTGACAGCATATGTGATTGATTGATCACACACGCTGTCTGCGTCCATATAATGGTGTAAAAAATAAAGTGGCGTACCATCTCCCCATAGTGATACCCAGCGCAGATAAAGCATACGGCTTAAAAAAAAAAAAAAAAAAAAAAAAAAATTATATATAATAAAGATGGGGTCGCTAATTTTTTTTTTGTTTCATTTCTTATATTAAATAAAAAATACATGTAACAAAAAAAAATGACATAGCGCTCCGCTGTATTTTTGATTCTCAGCGCAGATAAAGCGGACGGCTATGGGCTGCCACCTCCATCTGCCTGGCTTTACCTTGGCTGGCAATCAAAATACAGGAAAGCCCATTATTATTTTATTTTTTTTTTTTACCATTAAAAAAAAAAAAAATTAAAAACAAGGCGTAGGCTCCCGCCGTATTTTGATTACCAGTCAGGTAAAACTAGGCAACTAGGGTCTGGGATTCTCGGCAGTCTGCAGACGCAACTGGAAATGTTTCATTGTTTCTTAGCGCCATTTCCAGGTGCTTTACCTGGCTCGTCCAGTGGCTCTGGTGGCAGTGGCATGCTGGGTAATAAAGGGGTTAATACCAGCTTTGTATTCTCAGATGGTACTAAGCCCAAAATTCATGGTGTCATGCCTAATTAGACGTGGCCACCATGAATTTCTAGTAAACCGTATAAAAAAAAAAAAAAACCCTGACATTTTTACTAGAAATAAAAACAAACAATTGAGACTACATCTTTATTATAAAAAATTCCTTAGTACGATGTAATCCACAAGGAGAGAGCAGTGTCAATTCTGCTTCTTCACTCTGTACAGACACAGTCTATTCAAAGTGAGAAGCAAAGAGAGTATTGTCAGCTCTGCTGCATCGCTCTGTACAGAATGAGAAGGCTAACCGTGAGGGTATGCATTGCATCACCCCACAAAGCCTGACGCTCTCAGGACAGGAGCAGTCAGCTGCATGGAAATATACGCAACTGATCCGCTCCTGTCGGGAAAGTGTGCGCCGTACCGGGTTATGCGATGCGACACTCCAGTGACAAAGTTCAGTTAACAGCAGGACCTTTGATGACGTCATAGTCATGTGACCAGTCTGTAACCAACGAGGTAAAAAAACATTCACACCTGACTGGTCACATGGCCATGACATCACTGAAGGTCCTTTAACACGGGGGTCACAGCAATGATCAAGCAGAAGCAGCCGGTAGACAGTCTGTAGGACACGTTGAAGGACCTGTAAGTATAATGGCAATGTTTATTATTAACTATATTCTTTATTTTACATCTCTCTCCCCCACTGCCCCATTCCATAACTGTAAAGCCCGAGATCAGTGATTGGACGCAAGATCTTATTATATCGATCCCGATCTTTACAAAACGATCAGACGAGGCTCCTGATAATCGGGGGTGGGGGGAATCGCCCATTAGATAAGAAGTATAAAATGGAGTCAAAATGCCTACTCTTCAATTGAAGACCAGACTCAATTATGCAATTTGTATGAGGAGCTAGTTATCCAACACCACTAGAAGTTATTTTATTCTCTGCTGAGGTCAGGCAGAGAATTGTATTTATCTTACCGTTTATTCGGTTTCTAGGAAACCTTCAACGACAGCACACAGGTTAACTCTCCACGCTATTAGGGACAGGAAACACAAAGAGGTTAAATAACCCCTCCCACCTCCCATCTCCAGTGTTTTTTCAAGTACCACCAACAAAATCATGAATGGTTTAAATCTTTTATTTTCAGAAATAAGCCATTAACATGCATGCAAATAATTTGATAGGGAGAGATAACTGTGCTGTCGTGGAGGGTTTCCTAGAAACCGAATTAACGGTAAGATAAATTCAATTTTTTCTCTAGTCACCCACCATGACAGCACACAGGAGGAATACCAACGAACAGGCTAGGGAGGGACAACAGCCTGTAGGACTTTACGTCCAAAGGCCACATCCCTATTGGAAAGCCAGTCCAATCGGTAATGTTTAACAAAAGTATGGACAGAGGTCCAGGTTGCTGCTCTGGAAATCTGATCAATGGAAGCATCAGGCGTCTCAGCCGACGAGACTGACATAGAACAAGTAGAATGTGCAGTCAAGTGATCCGGAGGAAGGAGGGCTTGGGTAGCATATGCCTCTTTAATAGCGTTCTTTATCCAGTTGGATACTGTGCTCTTGGCTGCCTTCTTTCCAGCATTCTTACCCACAATCTACACAAAAAAAGATTGGAATCCTTTCTGAAGGACTCAGTATTCTGTAGGGATAGCATAACTGCCCTACGTACATCGAGGGAACGAAAGTCCGTCTTTTTGGTTAGCTGGATTCTGACAAAAAGATGGCAGAATAATTTCTTGGTTCCTATGAAAGTCTGGCACTACTTTCGGGAGAAAGGCGGGATCCAGACGGAAGACTATTCGATCATGCAAAATCTTCATATAGGGCTCTCTGATGGTAAGTGCCTGGATTTCACCCACTCGCCTGGCCGTAGTAATTGCAATCAAAAAAGCCATTTTCCAAGCCAGACACCTCAGGGTAGAGGAAGCCAGAGGCTCAAAGGGAGCCTTAGTCAACCCATGAAGCACTGTGTTAAGATCCCAGGGGGAGGGAGGGGGGGGGGGACTATCGCCAGCCATTTAGGACAAGCTCTAACCACTGAAGAAAGGAATCGCTTCACCCAACGATGGTTTGCCAGGTCCTGATCAAAATACGCACTTAAAGCAGATACTTGGAACTTGAGAGTGCTGGGGTGAGACCTTTTTCAAGGCCCGACTGTAAAAAAAAAAAAAAAAAAAGTCCAGGATGTAAGCCAGAGTTGGATGAAACAGGTGAGGAGTCTGAGGACTACACCAGTTGGTAAAGGAATTCCAGATTTTAAAGTTGATCAAATTAGTGATATGCTGCAGAAAAGCCGTAAGCCTATCAATGACCCTCTCAATAGGCCCCTTGCTCTCAAAATGACGGTTTCAGAAGCCATGCAGCCAGGTTCAGTCTCTTGAGGTCTGGGTAAAAGAGCGGACCTTGATGGAGAAGATCTGGGATATGAGGCAATAGGAAGGGTCCGTCCTGAGCCATGGTTATTAGGGCCCCGAACCAGCTGCATCTGGGCCATAGTGGCACGACCAGGATGGTAGAAACCCTGTCTGATCTGACTTTCTGAAGAGTCCGTGCCAACAACTGGATTGGCGGAAAGGTGAAAGGCAGTTGAAAACTCCAAGGATGGGAGAAGGCATCCACTGCTACTGCTGGATCCCTGGCATTTAAAGAGAAAAATTGATGTACCCTTGAGTTCTGCCGAGATGCAAAGAGATCCACCTCCGGTTGTCGCCGCCTTTGGACTAATGAATGGAACACAACTGGGTTCAGGGACCATTCCCCAGGATGAATGACCTGCCTGCTGAGGTAATCCGCTCGAGTATTTTCGGACCCCTTCAGGTGGACAGCAGATAGTGACAGGAGGTGGTTTTCTGCCCAAAAAAAAAAAAAAAAAAAAAAAAAAAAAAAAAAGGGATTCCTGCGGAAATCCTTTGCAAACTCTTGTGGCGCGAGCTGCCTTGACGCAGGTGAGCCACCAACGTCATATTGTCGGAGTACACCATGACGTGCCCTTTGGAGCATGGATTTCGCTGCTCTGAGCACCTGAAGGATGGCTTCCAGTTCTCGATAATTCGAGGATCTGTGACTGATGTCCGAGGACCAAAGGCCTTGGAAAGGAACCTGAGAGATGATCGCCCCCCAGCCTTTCTGGCTGGCATCTGTGGTGATTGTCACCAACGGCTCTTGATTCCAATAAAACTCCCCTTTGGAGATGGCCAGTGATCATCCACTACCACAACAAGGCTTTCACCGGACCTGGCAGGAATATCTTCTTGTTTAGGTAGCTCTGGGTGCCATCCCAAGATATGTGCTTGAAAGGTTCGTGAGTGGGCAGGAGACCGCCGGGATGCAAGATGTCGATTTTTTTTCCTTTAATCCCAACTGCTTGTCTCTTGGGAGGAAGGATTGTTGTTTCGAAGAGTCCAAAATGACTAAGGAAGATCTTTTTTGTGGAGGGAAGAAGGTCCGACTTTTGAGGGTTCACCACCCATCCTAGGTTGTGGAAGACTTTTAGAGCGAGCTGCACATGTTGAAGGAGCAATTGGGCAGCGGGGGCCACTACCAGGAAATCGTCGAGGTAGGGGATTATACAAATGTTTTGACCCCGCAGGAATGCTACCACCTCCCCCATTATTTTGGTGAATATCCGAGGTGCAGATGAAAGACCAAACGGAAAGGAGTTGAAATGATAATGCCGAAGACGCCCCTTGTGGAAAACTGCAAAGCGAGAAAAAAGGTTTGTGGGCGTCAAAGAGCGGGATATGGTAGTACGCATCTTTTAGATCCATAGTGGCCATAAAAAATCCCGGACCGACAAGGGGCGTGGTGGACCTGACGGATTCCATTTTGAAACACCAGTAGATGACATGGCGATTTAAGGGTTTGAGGTTGATTATTAACAGAGGGGTGCCGTTGGGTTTTGTTATCAGGAAGAGACGGGAGTAATGGCTGAGACCCGCCTCAGACTCTGGTACGACCGACACTACCCTTATTTTTTGGAGGTTCTGAATGCAGCCCATGAGAGTGACATGCCTTCTCTGAGAGGGAGAGGAAGTGACCCGAGTACAGTGAGGAGGATAAATGGAGAACTCCACCTTGAGACACTCTTTGATGGTGCTTAAGATCCATGGGTTTGATAATACCTCCTGCAACTGACTTAGGAATGCTGACAGTCAACCTCCTATCCTGAGAGCGTCATTGTTTATCTTTCTGCTGTCGCCGATCATCAGACCTCTGGGACTGAAAGATTCTCCTTCCTCTGCCCCCTTTCGTGTAACTCCAACGGCCTGTCTTACCCTTCCTTCTGTAATGGGTAGTTGGATTTTGAAGAGGGGGGTGGGGGGGGGACGAAAAATTCTCTCATGTGGTCTGTCTTCTGGTAAGAGTTTCATCTTGTCCATAGCCTTCTCCAGAATCTCTTCTAGGGCTGCACCGAAGACATGCTCCCCTCTAAATGGGAGAGAGCAGACTTTTACTTTGGAGGTTGCATCACTGCTCCAAAGCTTAAGCCAGAGAGCTCTTCTTACTGCATTGGAAAGGACCCCACTTCTTCCCGCTACACGGACAGACTTCGCAGAAGCATCAGCCAGAAACCCTGTTGCTTTATGGAAAAGTGGCAGGGAAGCCAGGGTATCTTCCTTGGGGGTGTCTTGGATGAGATGTTCCTCCAGCTGTCCAAGCCATCTAAACAAGGAGCGGGCCACACAGGTGGAGGCGACCCCTGTCCTATGGAGAACTGCGGATGCCTCCCAGGATTTCCAAAGGAGTCTTTCCATCTTACGGTCCATGGGATCTTTGAGTCGAGACGAATCCTCAAATGGCAGCATTATCTGCCATGCCACTCTGGTGAGCTGAATATCCACCTTAGGGATATCCCAGCAGCAGGCTGAATCCTCTTCCAGCAGGAAACGATTTCTCAATTCTCGAGAAACGGTGAAGCGTTTCTCAGGGTTTCCCCACTCTTGTAAAATCATCTCAAATTATTTTGTGGACCGGAAATCCCAACTTCTTACGGCAACTTCTTACGGGTCCTAAGGCCCCCGAGCATCTCATCTTGTACCGATCGAGTAG
This sequence comes from Anomaloglossus baeobatrachus, assembly GCF_048569485.1. Lineage (NCBI taxonomy): Eukaryota > Metazoa > Chordata > Amphibia > Anura > Aromobatidae > Anomaloglossus > Anomaloglossus baeobatrachus. The sequence goes on along the minus strand of NC_134354.1, from coordinate 399,525,439 downwards.
ATTTTTCTTCTTCTACCCCCATAGTCTCCCTTACTGTACCCTAAAAGTTCATCCATATCCTTCATGAAGAAAAAAATATCTGGCTTCAACTATCAGAAGATAAACCATCATCCTCTTCAAACAGCTCTTCCGGCGGTGAGGCGGGCCCCTCCAAATAGTCTGACTGAGTCCTCCACAGGGCTGATTTTTCTCTTAGGTACAGGTGGGGCTGCATGAGGTGCGGGGGTGGGCTGTGAAAGGGATGCCAGGGAGGACAATCTCCTGACTCACCATATTTTTTAGTTCATCAATAAGGGAGGGTTGCTCCTCTCTTACTACCTGATCGGTACAAGGCTGACAGAGCTTCTTGCAATGCTCAGCAGGAAGCTTCTTATTGCATATCATGCACCTTTTAACAGAAGGTTTCTCCTTCTTAGGGGCAGGAGTCTTGTCTCCCTAAGGGGGAGAGAAGAGGCCATTAAAAATCAAGCACCCAGAAGTGAAGCCTGCTGGCATATGATAGCCCACCATCCCAACCTAACCCGCTAGTCACTGTTTACTCACAGAACCGGGGGCTGAGCTGGGCTCCACAGATGCAGAGCGATCTCCCTCCATCCTATCTCTGGAAGTGCTCATACATAGGTCCGTATGGGTTATATCCAGCCATGGACGACTCCTCCTCCTCCATCAGTCGGGGGGGGGGGGTGCAGGCTTCCATAGGAGCAAGCACAGGCATTCAAGGGCAGCGACCGCGCGTGCGGTTCACAGTGGAACGTATGGACCCGGAAGTTACGTCATGAAAGGTCGCCAAAGTCACTTCTGCGCGTCATCGCTACCGCGTGTGTGAGGAGGAGGTGCCATGGAGCTACCAGAGGCCCATGGCAAGTCAGCCTGCCCCGCTTTACCTCGCAGAGGCGCAGGAAGAGCAGACAGGTCTCGAGTCCCAAGGAGACGGAAGAAGCGATGGAGGAGGAAGCACTTGGCCCTGACCTCAGCTGCTCGGTATGCACCTAAACGCAGCGCTCTCATCACCGGCCACGAGAGCACCGCAGTAACCTCTCATGTTCCATAGGGACAGGAAACAACACTGGAGATGGGAGGGGTTATTTAACCTCTTTGTGTTTCCTGTCCCTAATAGGGTGGAAAGTAAGCCTCCTGTGTGCTGTCGTGGAGGGTGACTAGAGAAATTCTGCCATAGCTTTTTCTATTGCTTACTTTTTTTTATGTCACATACAATCATCTTCTTTAGAATACCAAATGTGTATAAATAAAATACAATTTAGTTTGGGTTCCTTCATGCACTGTTTCCTTCTGTCCACATTTGCATAGGATTTGGCTGATGTTTACTCAAGACAATGGCATCCTTAAAACCAAACTTTATTTGTTAACAGAAATAAAAACAGTAACAATTTCTTAAGTCACTGGTTACAAAGGAGACGATAAGAACAAGAACATGACTGGTATCACATCATATTTCTGTAGCATTTCTCCTAAAAGTAGTTGCCCAACAGTATAAAAAAAAATAAAATCTATAGTTGTAGGCATAGAATTTTTGACAATAGAAAGGGGACAAAAACACCTTCCAGAGCCCCCACAGATCCAGTGCATACCACTCTGGAAGCGGTGTCTAGAAGGTAAGCATGCCTGAATTTGTCATTTTTAACCAATCCATGGCTAGGGGAGAAAAAAAAAAATGTTTCTGTTGGACAACTCTAATCTTTGAGTCATACATAACTTTTTATAAATCAGGTGACAAGCTTTTAGTAGGTATATTAAAGAATTCTATGGGATGTTATATACAGTTTAGTATACTTTGCAATAAGAGACTCTTATATTCAATTGGCCAATATTTAGGATTGAGTATTCCGCTTTACTTGCGTTTCCTCCCTATAAATCGCTCTATGGACTGCACGAGCAGATATCCATTAAAATCTACATTCATAAGTAAATGTCTGCCCCGTAATATTATGGACCTGAAGATTAGAGCTGAATTATAATTTATAAGTAAGAATATATGCTAGAGCAATAATACTACAACTAGATATGTAGAGCATTACCAATGCATTCTGGATATAATAGAGAACCCCCTTTAAATCACCACAGTGCCACATAAGAATATTCTTGAATTAACACTGTATATTAACCCCTTCATGAGAATTAGGCTGTATACACTATTCACATGCTAAACCTGTAGATTACCTTAGAAGAAATGAAGATAAAATAACATAGTAGAACATTAATATAGTAAAACAAACTTCTCTTGAACACACTTTGTGAACGTAAAATAAAGCACAGGACCTTTAAAGCCCCATATTGTAGTTAAAAACAAAAAAACTGCTTATACACAGAAAAGTCAAATATAAACAAGTTATATACAGCATAATCTATAGATCACAACATGAAATTGCCATATTCAATTGAAAACAAATACATTGTTATTAGAAAACTGTTGAACTGTTAAAACTGGACAGATATGCCTATTGTCAAAAAGCTTTCATTGTATTTTCTTGTAAAAAGTATAAAAAAGAAACAAGTCAGTAAAAACAAAACTTTAGTCTTACTGGAGATTATGCTCTCGCAAAAGGATGGTACAAGAATACGTAAAGGACACTTTTCAGATAAAATTGTAACATAAAAGCATTTAACAGTCTCATAAATCCCTGAAGAGATAAGAAAAGAAATAACAGTCAGGTAGCAAGGAAAAGTGCAAGCCAAGCAACCTGTCACATTTTACAATAGATTAATCTCAAACAGCATTATTGGTACATTGTATTTATTGCTTTATACATATGTGCACATTGTAGCCATCACTGTGAATAACTCCCTGTCAGCAGACCACCTAAGACGTTTATTTTGCACGGTCTACAGATCAAGCAGGAATGGGATTCTTACAAATCCTACTAAGAAACAACCGTGTGGTTTAAAGGTAATTTGTCAGCAGGTTTTTCCTATGTAATCTGAGGACAGCATGAGGCAGGGGATAACAGAATTCAGTGGTGTCACTTCTCACACTGTGCACCGTTTACTTGTAATGAAAATTTTATCACTAGTTGCTTATCACTGCCAGGTCTGAAGCTCACAGACTGCTAATCTGACCATGCGGCTTCCTTTGATAAGCCGTTCACTGTCAATAGACATTGTACACAGAGAGCCTGGTGTGGGCTGGGTTATCTTTTTCAACTATTCATCATACAGCTAAGAATTCTGTCACAACTGCCACATCCAGTAAAATAAGTGATATATCTTTGGATTCAGGATGTCTTTTCCTACTTCATGCTGCTCTTAGATGAGGTAGCAAAAACCTGCTTACAGATTGCCTTTAAAATGGAATCTGTCCATAACATCCTGCTCTACACAACTGCATGAAAAGGTATTAATGGATCTCTATTTTAAAGCCCATTTATGCAGTTTGCAAAGTTTGCAGAGAGTTGGTTGGTCTTACGGATAGATTCTCTTTAAGCAGCATGCTGATACAAAAGCCACTTCCAGGCACTGAACTTAATGTATTAGCTGCTTGTCAACAGAAACTCCTGGCCAGTCTATAGTCTATTGCCTTATGCTTGATCCTATACGGCAGATTCTGTGCACGTCTATGGTGTTCAATTTATATTGCTGTTTGGAGGGGAATGTACAGTAAATGTTTATTTCTGGTTTGTATATGGGACACAATGCCCTACATATAAAGCAAAGGCAATGGAAAGTGTTGACTGACAGGACAGCTTTAGACAATGTGTGTAATGCCATTCTACCAAAACTTAAGATTCAAGCTATACATCACCCAACACAAGTTAATAACTGTTTAAAGACATCTTCAAAATTTGTTCACCACTTCGATCTAGAGTAGGGCGGAAAAATAACTTTTTCAATTATTTTTAAAGTATCTAAAAGGACACACTGAATGGTAACAGTTGGATCAGAAGTCTATGCCCTACTTAAAATTGACAGATTTTTTTAAAGTACTTTGTAAAACCTCATCTCTAAATTAGATTTGTACCATATTGTAGACCGCTAAACTGTTTTTTTTTTTTAGTACCCTATTTAAGGCCAAAAGCAAGATTAATTTATTTTTTCAAATTTAGGGACATAAATAACATCAATACATCAAACTTTATAATCTTTGTACAGAGTTAGTACTCTATTACTCAAATATTAAACTTATGAAATCCTTTGGTGCATTGCTGTAGATTACATAGACATTAAATATGCTGTTATGTAAAATAAAAATAAAAAAAATCAAGTTAGTGTCACCTCAAAAGCATTACTTAGGGTGGTGGTTTAGTAGCTATTGCTAAGTATGGCCATAGACTCGCAAATTATATGGATGATACAACCAATAACGAATGTCAGTGCCAATAGTTTGCTCTTCTACAGTAGGCAGTTATTTTATCAGACCTGCTTAAAAAACGTATTTCACTGCTGATCCTCGTTGATTCTAGACTTGGAAGTCATCTACATTACTCAATTATACTGATTTGTCATACCAGGAAAATTATAATAATAACAAACAAACTATATACACATGTTCCTTAAAGATAAGTGGTCAAATAATGAAATCACTTTGGAACCTTCCAGCTACCGAGACCCATTGTTGTTCTTGTCCCATTTTGGTGATGGTCACAACCACTCAACTGAAATAATTGGGATTTATGGCAAGGGCCTAGTCCACTCACGTAGTGCTCCATTCACTCCATACAGCAGCATTTTATCACTCAGAATGATTGTGAATCAGCATTGTACCAAATCCATGAGGCACTCAGACATTTGTAAGTACTGCCATCATAGCATCTACTACATTGTCTGAAATGTATCTCTTTAGAAGAGGGTTTTTTTTGTTTCTGTCCAATCAAGTCAAAGCTTAGGCAGTTTTAGGCCTCTTTAACACTGCATTTTATCCTCCTTTCAGCGGTCCCATAGGAGCTTCCCGTCTGAATCCCCCTATCCCCCCGTCTGAACCCCCCCCATAAAACAGGTTTTGGACGCATGCGCCGACGGGGTCATTGTCTATAATGGTGCAAACGGAGACACCGTGTGCTCTGACTTACACCATTTTTGGGAGTATATGCTTTCTGGAGGTGGACACCCACAAGCAGTCTACTATGTCTGGGTGTCCACCTCCGGAAAGCGCACACTCCCGAAAATGGTGCAAGACAGAGCACACGCTGACTCAGTCTGCTCCATTATATTCAATGGCCTCATCGGCGCATGCGTCCGAAACGAGTTTTGCGGGAGGGTTCAGACAGAAGCCCAGATGGGACCAGCACTGAACGTAGGCCAGAACGCGGTGTGAAAGCGGCTTTAAAAAATTAGTGTATTAGTTTTTATCAGCTATGGATGGCAGGATTAAAAACATACCAAAATTGCCTTACCATTGTCCTCTACTTTTTTTCTGACCTAAAACCTTATGTAGAGACTATCCACTATCTGAAAGTTACACTGCCACAAACAACTAGTGGTTAGGTTGCCAAATTAGTGGCTGACAAGACTAGTAGCGTGACAGTATCTAAATTACTACATATCCAATCTAAAGGATCTTTTCTATACCTCTGTCCTTGGTTCAGCAGCTCAGTAACATTTAGGAGATGAAATACTATTTGTAAGAACTTAATAAAGATGGATCTGTTGTAACTTGAGAAAAATCTGGGTCATATATATTATTGTTCTTCATTATGGAGGCCCTAGTTATGACATTTAATATATTTATAACCTGTACAATATAAAGAAACTATACTTTTTTTATTTAAAGGCTAAATATGTGTTAGATATATAAAATGCAATATCTCCTGCTTTACATATGTCATAATGGCACATTTTTACTATTAAAAGGGGTAGTACATTAATTCTAGTATGGCACAGTACCTAATCTACTTGGATGGCTATGACTGAGTGTTCGGGAATATATACCTAACCTTGCTTAGGTCAATATATGAATCAAAGATTCCTTGTAATGGTGGAAGTGGATGGGATTGATTTATTACAAATATTGTACTTCGCAACCAATTTCTACGAATATAACCTACTCGGATCACAAGACATACATCTCGTAGTAAAAAGGGACTTAAATTAGAAAGTGGGGGTTTATTTTGCTTACTTCAGGCCTGGTTTTAACCTGTGTTAAATAAGAGAAAGTAAAATTCTGCTTTTTGGAAGAAAACAAAAAAACAAAACAAAAACACACAAACAAAAGCATATTTTGCCCATGTGAATCTCCAGAGCTCTTTTGTGGATTAAGGCATGTGGTTACAGCGCACAGTTCACTTGGTGAGCCTTTTGGCTACGTCTGCGTATGCTACTTCTATCTCTCGATCACAAGGACAAGTGTTGATGAATTCATCTCTGCTGTATGCATTGCTCAGGTATCTCCAGATCCCAGTCATCGATTTTGGGATATTGAAGTTTCTGTATTTTTTGGTCACCACCTATACAAGAAAAACATGTAGAAATGGTTAGCTGGCGAGTTGACAAAAATGCCTAGTTTTGCACACCATACTTAAGGTTTTTCCATTCTTTTGTACCTTTACGATATGGAGCTTTGGCAAAAGGTTACAATCAGCTAGAGTCATATCATCACCATCTAAGAATTTCCGGTTGGAAACGGCATCATCATCAATACTATTCTCATCAATTTCATCAGGTAAGGGCGAGTTCAGGTAGTCATCAAGCTTCTGCAGCGTCTTCAGTAATCCTCTTTCTAGTGCTATAAAATAAAATAAACAAGAAATTAAATTAGAACTTTTACCTTTCAAAAAGAACACAAGACGTCTTAAGGCCCAGTCACACACAACGACTTACCAGCGATCCCGAAAACGATGTGACCTGATAAGGATCGCAGGTAAGTCGCTGGGAGATCGCAGGTGAGATGTCACACAGTCAGATCTTACCAGCGATGCAGGAACAATACAGGTCGCAGTAGCGACCTGTATAACGATCTCAGCAGTCACTGTGACCCTGTCACACAGTGTCAAACACAGCGATGTGTCCTGCTCAGCAGGACATCACCTTTGAAGAAAATGGCCTGGACCATTCTGCAACGACTAGAGATCTCACAGCAGGGGCCTGATCGCTGGTAGATGTCACACATAACGAGATCGCTAACGGGATCGCTACTGCGTCACCAAACGGTGACTCAGCTGCGATCTCGCTAGCGATCTCGTTATGTGTGACGGTACCTTTAGTGGTCTCCTAATCTTCAAGGGGTTGTTCACCCTTTTGTAAGGATGATCTATCCTTATCTTAGGTCATCAATATCAGATTAGCGGTGTCTAAAACATGTCATTCCCACCAATAAAGTGTAATTAGTCATGGAAGTGGCCAGATGTAAACTGTACAGAACGGAGCATCAAAGCTCTGTATAATGTGTCGTGGACCCTCCCTGGTACTGGAGCTCAAATTCAATAACCTGATCTCCAGTTTTTGGCAATGACCACTACACAGGTCATAGACAGATTACATGTAGGCACTGCCAGAGCTGATAACAGCTGACCATTGGGGATGCAGTCTTGCACACCACTGATCTGATGAGGACCTCAAACAAAATAGGTGAACAATAAAAACGACAACCACTTGAAAGTTATTCCCATCTCTGCCGGTCATAACAGAGGTCAATAAAAGCTTCCATTTCCTAAATGCTCATAGAAATTAATGAGAGTTACAAAACAGTGTAACTGAGTGAGCTATGCTGTTTGTGTACCTCCCAAGGTGCTGAAATGACAGAGCTCACTGTGGTAAGTTGTTTTCATAACTCCTATTCATTTTCACAGGAGTTATGCAAACAGTGTAGTAGCTGTGTTTAACTCTGCCTCCGGTGACTGGGACCATGAAGTAGTTATTTCCAACTTCAATATGAAACTCAGATGGAAATTACAATTTAAAGGGTTATTCCCATCTCCAAGATCCTACCCCAATATGTAGTAATAATAATAATAAAAAAAAATAATAGCAAATCCCTCCAATTAAAAATGTAGTACATGTCTTCTGATAAAGCAAAGTCTCTTACATCATGTGCAGGGAATTACAGCTTAGGAATCCACAGTTATGACCACTCATACAGTGACAGTTGTTTGTGACCATGGATCCCTAAGCTGCAATGCCCTGCCCAGCAATTAAGACATGGTTATGTTAGAAGAACTATCCTACATTTCTAATTTGAGGTATTTGCTAATATTACTACCATATCTACTACATATTGGGTAGGATCTTGGAGATGCGAAAAACCCTTTATGGCTATGCTCACACATTGCATTTTTGCAGGGGGGGGGGGGGGGTTCCCCTGCAAAAAAAATGCTGCGTTTTTCAGCAGCAGCAAAAACTTGTCTGAGATTTCAGAAAACCCATGCACACATTGTTCTTTTTCCCAGTACTAGCTTTTGGTGAGATTTCGATGGTGCAGAATTGCTGCAGCATTTCTGTACCCATTAAGTAAATTACTTGCTTTTGTGTTTTTTTTACACTGTTCTGACGATGTGGTTTTTGTCTCTTGTTGGTATATCTGGCTTTAAGCTCCTTTGTTTTTGATACTTCCTGGTATTTGGCCTTATCAAAACTTTGCTGATACACTAGTGTGTGGATTACATGAGGTTTCTTTTATGCACTCCCCCCATGAATATGCCCTAAAACTGCATATGCAGTTTTTCATCTGTGGATTTTCCGCATCTAATGCAATTCTATAGGGAAATAATCAGTGTAAACTTGGTTTACGCAGAGTAAAAAAAAACCAAAAAAATAATTGGAAGAATATTTCTGTAAATCCCATCCACTTTGCTGGAGTTGTAAGACGCTGCACTGCGCATGTTTTGGTGCAGCAAAAATGCATAGCAGCAAAAGCTCACTAAAAACTCATTGTTGGTACACTATAAAAATTTTTAGTTTTCAGCATAGATTTTTCCCCATAGACTTGCATTACAGGTACAAAAACAACAGGCAAAAACCACACAACGGGAACACACTAAGAACGCATGTAATAGGCACATTAAGTTTGGTCAAATACCAGGAAGTAACAAAAACAAAGCAACTTTATTTAAAACAAGACATACCATTAAGAGACCGCAGCGTCAAAAGCATAATAAATGCACATGAGAAAAGCGTAAGAAAAAAAAAAAAAAAAAAAAAAAAAAAGGATTTGAAAATAAAAAACCCATATGTAAATAAATATATATTTTTATTTTTCATTTTTATTTGGTACAGATATTCTACATCAAAGACTCACCGAAAGCTCATTGTGGGAACATAGCAAGAATTGAGATGCTGCGATTTGGGCTAGGTTTTTGACCCATAAAAAGTGTAAAAACACTGCATAACACAACCACACGTTTTTGCATCTTTTTTGGGAATAAAACTTTATCAAACAAGTATTGCAGACAAATGACAAGCCTAACAAAAAAAAAAAACACAGGAAGACCTACTTCTTGTAAGCAAGTTTTATCCCCATAAAAAAAAAAAAAAACAAACAAAAAAAACAACACTGCAGAAATGGAACATGTGAACATAGCCTAAGCCGAAAAGGGCTTTCTAGGAGTAAAACGGTCATCACCTTTCCTGAAGATGGGTCACCAACTTAACACTGTGTAGTCCAAATCCACACTGAACAATACCATGAAGGTTGTGTGCTGGTACAGTGGCCTATCATTCACAAAAATAGGACAGATTTGATTTATCAGGACCCGCCATGTATTGCTGAGTCACAAAGCAATACAGCAGTGACTTTATTGGACCCCTCCCACGCAACTCACCCTCCCCAAGCAAAAAAAAATTAAAAAAAGCTTGTGAGTTTATGTATTTCTGTATGTACATCTCACTATCTTGAACTGTACAGTGTTCCATAACGTTTAGTCAATGAATAACGTATATCAGTAATATTTGACTATGATTTATTCAATATGAGCAATTGTATGAGGTTCTCTTTTTTTTTGTAAATTCTTTATTTAAGATGTTTCTTAATATTACAGAAATTAAATTGCAACAACAAATAAGCATAAACATGTATTTTTCAGATGAAAGGAAAGAGAAACGGAAAGGAAAGAGGGAGAGATGGGGACGTGAGGTTGGTGTAAAGTAAAGAGGACAAGGGGTTGGGAATGTAGAGGGGATAGGGGAAGGGGAAAAAGGTGAGATTCCCACCTATTTCTAAGAAGGTGTCTGGTTACTAGGATTTATATATATGAAAATATGAAAAGGTTTTGGTTTTCAGAGGTGTGTATGAGCAACGTGTTTGTTTTGCTTAACTGTCTATTCGGTTTCTGAGCTAATGTGCTATCTTTGGATGAGAAAATTTGTCAAGAGATTTTAGTTAACTTTTGGTATCTATCCCATTTGTCCCAAGATTCTAAAAGCTTCGCATTTTTCCTAGTGTAATGCAAATCGGGCTTTTTCATGTATGCTTATAAGATTTGATTCATTGAACCACTCGGTTAGACTCGGTGCATCACCTTCTTTCCAGTGTCTGGCTATTAGAAGTTTTGCTGCATTTATGAGATGAGGTATTATTGAGAGTTTGTTTAGGTGTTCCTTTTGTGGATCTAGATTGAGGATAATAAAGTTTGGGTTGAAAGGGAGTTTGGTCTTGAGAGCATTTTCTATGTGAATTTTAATGGAATCCCAATAGTTTGCTATTTTTGGGCAATGATACCAAATGTGTGAAGGGGTGCCGGACATTTGATTACATCTCCAGCAGTGTGGTGACAAGGAGTTGTCAATTTTGTAGAGAATGTCTGGGGTTTTATACCCCCGTGAGATAATTTAATAGTTGAGTTCTTTATATCTAGAGGAGGTTGATAGGTTGTGGGCGTTGTTGAAGATCATTTGAATTTCACTAGGGTTGAAGGTGGTGTTTAGTTCCATTTCCCATCTGTTAATGTAAGAAGGTTTTTCCGAAATGTTATATAGTAGCTTGTATATTTTTGAGATTAGCCTATTCTTCCCTTAACCCGACCGGCCGATTTTTCGCTTTCCGTTTTTTTTTTTCGCCATTCTTTTTCTGAGAGACGTAACTTTTTTATTTTTCAGTCAATATGGTCATGTGAGGGCTCATTTTTTGCGGAACGAGCTGTACTTTTAAATGAAACCATCAGTTTTACCATATTGTGTACTAGAAAATGGCAAAAAAATTCCAAATGCTGAAAAATTGCAAAAAAAGTGCGATAGCACTATGGTTTTTGAGATATTTTATTCACTGTGTTCACTATATGGTAAAACTGATGTGTGGGTGTGATGCCTCAGGTCAGTGCGAGTTCGTAGACACCAAACATGTATAGGTTTACTTTTATATAAGGGGTTAAAAAAAAAATCGGAAGTTTGTCCGAAAAAAGTGGCGCACGTTTTACGCCATATTCAGTGACCCGTAGCGTTCTCATTTTTCGGGATCTTAGGCTCAATGACTGCTTATTTTTTGCGTCTCGAGCTGACGTTTTTAACGGTACCATTTTTGCGCAGATGCTACGTTTTGATCGCCTCTTATTGCATTTTGCGCAAAAGTTGTGGCGACAAAAAAACGTCGTTTTGGCGTTTGGAATTTTTTTGCCGCTACGCCGTTTACTGATCAGATTAATTGATTTTATATTTTGATAGATCGGGCGTTTCTGAACGCGGCGATACCAAATGTGTGTATATTTTTTATTTTTTTAACCCTTTAATTTTCAATGGGGCGAATGGGGGGTGATTTGAACTTTTAGGTTTTTTTGTTTGTTTTTAATTTTTTAAAACTTATTTTTTAACTTTTTTTTTTATTTTACTAGCCCCCCTAGGGGGCTATTGCGATCAGCATTCCGATCGCTCTGCAGTATCTGCTGATCACAGCTGCAAGGCTGTAAACAGCAGATACGCTGTCTTTCTCTTTTGCTGTGCCCCGGGCACAGCGAAAGTGAAACCAAGTCAGGTGTAGTACAGGAGTCATCACATGACCCTGTGCTACCATGACAACTATCGGGAGTCACGTGATTGCGTCACGTGACTTCCGGTATCGGGCGGTAAGGAAAATATTACCGCAATCGCGCTTATAATGGCGCTGTCATGTATTGACAGCGCCATATAAGGGGTTAATCGGCACGAGCAGATAACGGTTCTGCTCGTGCCTAGCAGGCACACATCTCAGCTGTGAAAATCAGCTGAGATGTGTGCCGATCGCGGCATGCTGCCGCCGGAGGACCGCGGGCAGTAACATTATGTCATTTAGGACGTAATTTTACGGCCCGCGGTCGTTAAGGGGTTAAGCATGTAGTAGAAATTCTTGTTGGGGGACGGGTTTGAAGGGGAAATATCTGGGATGTGATATGAAGCTAGGTCTCTAATGATGGCTAGGTCTTTATCTTTTAAATCTATTGGATTAAAGATGGATTTTAGCTCTTGTAGTTAATGGTTCATGGTTATGGATTATCTCTGACAGTGTTATGTTGCAGAGATTGTTTGATGTCCTAATTTTGTTTTTTAGGAGTCTAAATTTTTGCGGGATTACATGTAAAATGGGGGTGGCTCTGCAAATGTTCGGAATTAGATCTAGCTTTTTATTAAATTTGTGCCAAAGCTTAAGTGTTACTTTGGTAAAAGGGTTCAGTATGTCTTTATATTTGAATCTGTTGTGAGGGGTTGGCCATAGAAAATGTGATAGGTCTCCTTTTAAGTTGCCGATTTCCAAGGTAGTCCACAGTTTTCTAGGGGGGGGTTTATCCTCATCTCCATGAGTCTGGCTATGTGTGTGGCTAGCCAATAGCGTTCAAAATCTGGGAGTCCTGTACCTACTTTAGATTTAGGAGCAGTCAGTATAGTGTACTTTAGTCTATGGCTCTTTTTAAGCCATATAAAATTTGAGATCATGTTTTTCAATTTGCGGAAGAAATGTTGTGGGATATCTGTAGGGATTACTTGTAGAAGATATAAGATTTTTGGCAGAATGATCATCTTGATTAAATTGGTTCTCCCAAACCACGAGATTGGTAAACTGCTCCAAGCGGAAATGTCGGCTTCTATTTTGAGAAAAAGTGGCTTGAGATTCAGATCGTATAGTTGAGACAGGGAGTTGCTAATTCTTACGCCTAGGTGGGTGATGGAATTGCTAATACTGAAAGGGGATGATTCTGATACATTTTTCCATATTTTGGGGGGAATGTTAATGTTTAATAAATGGGATTTTGAAAAATTTATTTTGAAGTTGGAGACTTCACTATATAACTTGAAATCTGCGGTAAGGGCCTTAATTGAATTTGAAGGGTTCGTTAAAATGAAAAGTATGTCATCTGCAAATGCCGCGGATTTGTATTCTATTTGGTTGCATTTCAGGCATGAGATCTTGGGATTTTGTCTTATTTTCTGGAGAAAGGTTTCTATTGTTAGAATAAATAGAAGTGGTGAAAGGGGACAGCCCTGTCTGGTTCCATTTTTTATGTTAAAACTAGAGGAGAGTTCATTATTTATTTTTAGCTTTGCGGTTGGGGTGGTATAAAGTGCCAGGATTTTGTCAATGAATAAGTGTGGGAAGCCACATTTTTTTAAAGTTTGTTCGATAAATAGCCAATTGACGCGGTCGAAAGCTTTTTCTGCATCTGAGGTGATGATTGCAGTTTCAATATTGTTATGTTTTGCATATTGAATGGAATTTAGTGTTTTAATTACATTATCTTTTGCTTCTCTCTCTTTTGTAAATCCCACTTGTTCTAGGTTTATAAGATCAGGTATTATGTTTTGTATTCTTTTTGCTATGATTTTGGCACACAGTTTTAAGTCATTGTTAATAGAGGTTCTCCTTTTTGAAAGAAGGGCTTTCCTGCTTTTATCAACTTCTAACAATCATGGAGTTTCATAACGACTCCCATAAGCTATAATCACGGAACAGCAGAGGGCAGTGCAGCACTGTGAATGTCTCCACTTCGTTTCCCTCCTCCCTCAGCAGGACCAGATTTACACTCAGTTTGGGGTCTCTGGACTACAGTATTTTGGCATACGGTACTTCTAACACTTTAATGGAAACCTTAATTTTTCTGTTTTTTTTAAGTTGCCAAACGAAAATAGTGTTTATAGTTCTGTCCTTCAACAGCACACTGCATCAGTGTACACTTAGGGGTACTTTGCACGCTGCGACATCTCTAGCCGATTGTAGCGATGCCGAGCGCGATAGTCCCCACCCCCATCGCAGATGCAATATCTTGTGATAGCTGCCATAGCGAACATTATCGCTACGGCAGCTTCACACGCACTTACCTGCCCTGCGACGTCGCTCTGGCCGGCGACCCGCCTTCTTCCTAAGGGGGCGGGTCGTGCGGAGTCACACGGCAGGCGGCCAATAGAAGCGGAGGGGCGGAGATGAGCGGGGTGTAAACATCCCGCCCATCTCCTTCTTTCCTCATTGCAGGTGGGACGCAGGTAAGGAGATGTTCCTCGCTCCTGCGGCTTTACACACAGCGATGTGTGCTGCCGCAGGAACGAGGAACAACATCGTACCTGTCGCTGCAGCGAAATTATGGAAATGACCGACACTACACAGATCACCGATTTTCGCTGCTTTTGCGATAGTTTATCGGTGCTTCTAAGCTTTACACGTTGCGACGCCGTTACTGGCGCCGGATGTGCGTCACTTTCGATTTGACCCCGACGATATCGCAGTAGCGATCTCGCAACGTGCAAAGTACCCCTTACAGTTCAATTTGTGACTGGCACACTGTAGATTAGTCATCAGGTTTTTGACCAAATACGAGGATATTTGCCATAGTGGAAAGGGGTTGTCCACCACTGGGGACCTCCCCTTCTCAATCACTATATTCTATATTTATAAAACCAAAGTGCAGCCGAGCAGCAGGGGTTTTCTGAAACCGGGAAACCCCTCAAAATTGAGATTACACTATTAGAAGACAAAATAGAAGGTGAGAAAAGAAATACTTTGTACAAAGTATAATGAAATAAATCACTGTATAATATAAAGCTGGCAGTATACATGAGGCCAGTCACTGAAATTTCTGCAACCAAATACTCAGAGTGCGCACATAGCCTAATCTGATTCCACAGGCAGTGGAATTAGGGAAATTCTGAAAACATGATCTTTTACGGTACCGTGAAGACTAGAGTTGGGGAACAGTATCTCCATGTGATCCAAACTCTCCCCACTTTAATTCCAGCTAGAGCAGCCAATAGTGTAATATATATTTGGGCACTGACAGTAGTTGGATTTCAACATGCCTGATTACTTGCTCCCCAGAGGCTAATCGGCTGCTTGACGTCTCCAGTAGTGGCTTATTTTCCGCTCACTATTAAAATAAATATACGTATCCACCTGACTCAAAAGTCAGAGGAGGCAGTCTTTGGCCAAACCAGCAATCATTGGCAGCTAAATCACGTAATAGTAAGCTGCATACGAAATAAGCGGCAGTCTGGATGAATTACCTTCATTGGCATCTGGCCGGGAGTTCTTGATATATGCAGAAAACTTAGCAAATATGTCCATACCAGCTGTGTTTGACTCTGGGTGTCTTGCTGCTAGCTTGCGGTACCTAAAAGAATTATATGCTTTTTAAAAAAATTACAAGTTAAATATTTGACCTACTAGTGAAACCCTAATTTATGCCAAGAGGGTCTGATTTCAGAAAGCCGGTCTTGTACGTTACTGTGTGACAGCTATGTTCTGACTGGGCTCTGAATTTACTACAGGTCAGTGCACTGGAGCACAAAGAGTCTCTTATTTCCATCACACACTTGTCAGGTCAGGTCACATAGAGGTGTCAGTTGACAGGTGACTAACGTCAATGAGCTCATCTTATGGTTGCCATTACTTAATGTTTGATCATTTACTGGAATCAAATCTGGCTATCCAATCACAAGCATTGGACCATCAATGGACAGCTCACTCACTTTGGAGGGCAGAGTACTTCTTCCAGAAACTCCTCTATCTTATTTACATCAGTCTTGACTTCATGGTTGTAGGTTATAAATGGAGGATGGGTTCCAGGTGCAAGATTCTGTAAATCTGCTGGCTTCCTGCAGAAAACAACAAACAGACATGAATAATGAAGGTAATATCAATCCTTAGTGGTCACATAAAAATATCTCATCAACACTTTGGAATGCAATCCTAAGTAAGGCTATGTGCCCACGTTGCGTATTTGCGTGCAGCTACGCTGCGTATTACACTGCAGCGTAACTGCATGCGTCCTGCGTCCCCAGCGCAATCTATGAAGATTGTGCATAATCCATGCGCACGTTGCGTTTTATAACGTAGCAATTTGCATGCTGGCAAAATGCTGTGTTTTAAAAGAAACATGTCACTCTTGTGAGTTTTGGTTGCAATGTCGGTCTGTCTCTCTCCCCCCTCTCTCATACTCACCGATCACTGACCGAACACCGGCACGGCGCTGCACGGCTGTCACACTGTGGCGGCTTCTCCAGTTTTTGAAAATGCCGGCCGCTTATTATTCAATCTCGTATTCCCTGCTTTCCCCGCCACCAGTGCCTATGATTGGTTGCAGTTAGACACGCCCCCACGTTGAGTGACAGCTGTCTCACTGCAACCAATCACAGCCGCCGGTGGGCGGGTCTATTTAGTGCAGT
Source organism: Anomaloglossus baeobatrachus (assembly GCF_048569485.1). Taxonomy (NCBI): domain Eukaryota; kingdom Metazoa; phylum Chordata; class Amphibia; order Anura; family Aromobatidae; genus Anomaloglossus; species Anomaloglossus baeobatrachus. The sequence goes on along the minus strand of NC_134354.1, from coordinate 399,508,942 downwards.
AAAATAAAAAAAAAACAAACAAAAAATAAAAACTGCGTGAGGTCCCCCCAATTTTGATACCAGCCAAGATAAAGCCACACGGCTAAAGGCTGGTATTCTCAGGATGGGGAGCCCCACAGCCTAAAAATATCAGCCAGCAGCCGCCCGGAATTGCCGCATCTATTAGATGCAACAGTCCCGGGACTCTACCCGGCTCATCCAGAACTGCCCTGGTGCAGTGGCAATCTGGGTAATAAGAAGTTAATGGCAGCCCATAGCTGCCACTAAGTCCTACGTTAATCATTGCAGGTGTCTATGAGACACCCCCAATGATTAACCTGTAAGTGAAAGTAAATAAACACATACACCCAAAAAATCCTTTATTTGAAACAGACAAAAAACACCCTCTTTCACCACTTTATTAAAATCACCAAATACCCCTCCAGGTCTGGCGTAATCCTCACGAGATCCCACGACACATCCAACTCTGCTACATGAAGCTGACAGGAGCGGCCGTAGAACACTGCCGCTCTTGTCAGCTCCACGCAGCAACTGAAGGGAGTCGCACTGTCAGCGGAGACGTCACTCAGGTTACCCGCGGCCACAGGTCTTGGGTGGAGGACTCGAGCTAGCCGCAGGTAACCTGAGTGACGGCACCGGTGATCGCGTGGCTCACTTCAGTCACTCAGGAGATATGCGGTCACCGGTGAGTCCTTCACCTGTGATTGTAAATCAAGCCGCGGCACACGCACAGAGCCGCGCGATCACAATGAAGTCGGGTGAGCATCAGAGTTCATTCTGATTGCGTGGCTCTCTCTCGCAGCCAGCCATGCTCTTTTTGACAGTCCGGTCCCACTCGGCTCTGCTGCATGTCTATGGGGATGCAGCAGAGCCGAATGGGACCGCACTGTCAAAAATGTGCGTTCTGGATGCTTTTCCCATGGCAGAGCAAGCATCCAGAATGCATGAATTCTGCAGAAATTCTGCAGTTACAATGCATCTCAGAATGCAGCTTTTTGGCTGCGTTCTGAGACGCACATGCAGTGACTTACACGCTGCGTAATAGAACGCAACGTGGGCACATAGCCTAAGGGCTTGTTAACGGGTTGCGTTTAGTGGCTGAAAAAAAAGCAGTGTTTTACATTACCAGTAAAATGAATGAGATTTCTAAAATCTACTGCACATGATTTCCACCTTCAAAGCATTCAGGAGCGCACCGATCCCCAGACTCCTGAATGCCTGCCTGCCTGCCTGCCTGGGAAAGGGTGTGCGCTCCAGATTGACAGTTTTGATCAGTGGCATGCTCACATGGTTGTCCTGAACTGTGCACTCTCCGAATCTGCTAGATCTCCTTTGCAGTATTGAGGAGCACAAGGGCACTGAAGCTGGTTGGAGCAAGCAATTAGTCCAGTTTCAGTGTAGCACTTACAAGAGCTATAAAATAGAGCTGGCCAGCACTGCACTGAGAGTATGCAGAGTTGGCCGGTAAGGCTACTTTCACACATCAGTTTTTTTCCATCAGGCACAATCCGGAAAAAAAAGGATAAAACTGATCCGGCACCGGATCAGTTTTATCCCCATTGATTTGTATTGGCCTTGCGTTGCATCCGGCTTTTGCCGGATCCGTCGTAATTGGCTAATGTGGCGGCCGGATGGAACGTCTCTTGTAACATTTTTTGTCTCTGACAAAAAACCACATCGCGCCGGGTGCGGCGCTGTGTATAATGAAAGTCTATGCACGCCGAATCCAGTGGCATGCATCAAATGCTGGAAGCATGTACCGGATTTGGTTTTTACTTCTGAGCATGTCCAGAAGTGATATAAATTCATTGCTTGTCAGAAAATCTCTCTCTCTGCCCTAAGAAAAATCGGTGCTAGTGGAGTGTGATGAAACATCACATTCCACTCGGACCAATTCTAGCCTGTGTGTCAGCGCACACGAGCGATTATTTTCTCAGTCGTAATCGGACCGAGAAATCAATCGCAGCATGCTGCGGGTTTTCTCTCACCCCCATTCAAGTGACTGGGGTGAGAGAAAAATCACACTGCACTCGCGGTACACCGGTGTACAGTGCGTGCAGAGCGAGAATCGCAATAGCCAGCTATGGAGGAGAGCGGGAGAGAAATCCCACCTTCCCCTCCTCCGTGCTGGCCCCCCCTCCTGAGAGCCTGGCCGCCCCCCGCAGCTGTGGTCCGCTCGCACGGTCAGACCGCAGACGCAGGGACACTTGCATGACACTCGGCTCCTGCTGTGCTGCCAGCGCGAGCCGAGTGTGATGCGAGCATGGCAGTAGTGCTCCGTGTGGCCCCAGCCTCTCTCTCTCTCTCTCACACACTCACTGACTCTCACCGATCACCGGCGCGGCACGGCTGTCACACTGCTGGCGGCTTCTCCTGATTTGAAAATGCCAGCCGCCCATTATTCAATCTCGTATTCACTGCTTTCCCTGCCCACCGGCGCCTATGATTGGTTGCAGTGAGACAGCTGTCACTCAGTGTGGGGGCGTGTCTGACTGCAACCAATCACAGCCGCCGGTGGGCGGGTCTATATCTTGCAGTAAAATAATTTAAAAAAAAACACGTGCGGTTCCCCTCAATTTTGATACCAGCCAAGCTAAAGCCACACGGCTGAAGGCTGGTATTCTCAGGATGGGGAGCCCCACGTTATGGGGAGCCCACCACCCTAACAATATCAGCCAGCAGCCACCCGAAATTGCCGCATCCATTAGATGCGACAGTCCCGGGACTCTACCCGGCTCATCCCGAATTGCACTGGTGCGGTGGCAATCGAGGTAATAAGGGGTTAATCATGGCAGGCATCCGAGACACCCCCAATGATTAAACCTGTAAGTGAAAAACACGTACACCCGAAAAAAATACTTTATTTGGAATAACAGACCAAAAAAACACCCTCTTTCACCATTTTATTAAAATCCCCAAATACCCCTCCAGGTCCACGAGGTCCCGCGACAATTTCAGCTCTGCTACATGAAGCTGACAGGAGCGGCAGTAGAACACTGCCGCTCCTAGGAGCTCCACGCAGCAACTGAAGAGTCGCGCCGTCAGTGGTGACGTCACTCAGGTTACCCGCGGCCACACGGGACGTGTGCGGCGATGGTGCGTGCGGGAGTGCCGGCGTATGTGCGGCGATGGTGCGTGCGGGAGTGCCGGCGTATGTGCGGCGATGGTGCGTGCGGGAGTGCCGGCGTATGTGCGGCGATGGTGCGTGCGGGAGTGCCGGCGTATGTGCGGCGATGGTGCGTGCGGGAGTGCCGGCGTATGTGCGGCGATGGTGCGTGCGGGAGTGTCGGTGTATGTGCGGTGATGGTGCGTGCGGGAGTGCCGGTGTATGTGCGGTGATGGTGCGTGCGGGAGTGCCGGTGTATGTGCGGTGATGGTGCGTGCGGGAGTGCCTGCGTGTGCAATGATTATGAGGTCTCCCTCAGCTTAATAAAAAAAAAAAAAAAAAAATGGATCCGGTTTTTTACCGGATCCGTCGCATCAATTTTTACACACTCTGAGACGGATCCGTTGCATTAGGCAGAAACCGGATTGTGCCTGATTGCAAAAAACTGATGTGTGAAAGTAGCGTAGCCTAACCTAGATAACGAGCAGTGTTCTTGAGAGTGGAGAGGATTTTTCATAAAAACAATAACATTCACAGTTGCTTGTTTTACAAGTGCTTTGCAGCTTTACCCATTCATGATGTTGAGAAGACTTGTAAGAACAAAAAGTGTGGTTTGTTAGTAAGTAGCAAGTGATTTATTTATTTTTTTTACATTTTGCCAGAAATCTCTGAATTAAAAGGAAGTCTTGACTTTTTCAGTGACCTTATCTGCAGAGCCAATCACTTTTCAAGTAACATCTTCCCATCTCCACAACAATGGGATAGAAATGGAGAGTAAACGTTATCTAAATCTCAATGGCTTATGCAGAACTTGAAAATGTCCTAACAAGTACAGCTCAATGAGCTGATCCTAAAGATGTATTAGGGGATTTTCTGCAATTAAAATTCATGGCTTTGCTCATAACAAGTGCAGGAAACCACTTGGATGCCAAACTGTGCTTCTGGCAGCCCCTTATACACTCATAACCCAAATTCCTTTGCTCTTAAACACTTGCACTTCAGCAGGCTAAAGTCCCACTATGGTCAGTTTCTATGTGGAAGCAAAGGGCAACAACCACTTAAGCAGTAAATGTTTACACTAAGTGTTACTGCTAGAATAGTGGAAGTAAATTATTATTTCACTTACAGAGAAGTTATTATTTATTACTTGTAAGAACCAGTGTAAAAGGAAAGAAGCCAGTTACACGACCGGTCAGTGGCTTCAATATCCCAGCAGTGTGAATGGCCACAATCAGTCCAATTTTACTGTATGACATACGGAGCTTCTGTGCAGTTACTTCACTAGAGGCTGGGTCTAAGGCTATGTGCGCATGTTGCGTACTAGCCCTGCAGAAATTTCTGCAGCGATCTGAAGAGCACACGTGCGCTTCAAATCGCTGCAGAAAATGTCCGTAGAGGAAAAAAAAAAGCCGATTCCATGCGCTCTGCCTGCAGCTCCTCCCATAGACAGAGCAGGGGCTGCCGGCAAAGCGCACGGAAGTAGTGACATGTCACTTCTTAGAACGCGCGCTTCGGGCAGCAGCCGAAGCGCTGCGCTCTAAGACGCCACATGCGCACAGCCCCTGCACAATCTCCATAGACTGTGCAGGGGACGCAGGACGCATGCAGTTACGCTGCGCTACAAAGCGCAGCGTAACTGCATGTATTTACGCAACGTGCGCACATAGCCTAAGGCCTAAGCCACACGGCGAGAAAAACAGTGCGAGTGGAGTGCGTTAAAACATCGCATTTCCCTCGGACCAATTCTAGCCTGTGTGTCAGCACACATGGGCGATTATTTTCTCAGCCCTAATCGGACTGAGAAAACAATCGCAGCATGCTGCGATTGTAAGCTGAGTCTCTTTCTCTCGCACCCATTCAAGTGAATGGGGCAAGAGAAAAATCGCACTGCACTCGCGGTACACCGGTGTACCGCTAGTGGAGTGCGAGAATGGCTATAGCTGGCTACGGGGGAGAGAGGGAGAGAAATCCCCCCTCCCCTTTTGAGTGCTGGCCCGCCCCCCGCAGCTGAGGTCTGCTCGCACGAACGGACCTCAGTTGCAAGGACACACGCATGACACTCGGCTCTGCTGTACTGCCAGAACGAACAGAGTGTCATGCTAGGGGATCGCAGTAGTCCCCGTGTGGCCCCAGCCTAAACGGAAGCCTATTGCAGTTCTGCTGTGACACTACTGCCATACACGTGCATATAGAAAAAGACTAGAAAATTACATATCGGGCTTGGTATACATCTTTTTTCTTTGTGCAGTGGCTCTTTGTACAAGAGTGGACAGTGTGCTTTTCTATCTTATACAGTTAAATATGCAGGCGTATAACAGCCAGGCCGAGGCCAAAAGGACACACAATTGACCTCTGTCTAATGAATGCAGACATATAGTAACATTAAAGTAAACCCTAAAGAAATTTTGTTGTCACATGTAGTGATGGGTGAACCCAAACTGTAAAGTTAGGGGTCTGTACCAGATACCTAATGCCCGTGCACCATGCATGAACCCCAAACAAGGACTTATCAGTGAAATCAGTGAAACTGTTCGGGCTCTACCACACGGATAATGACAGAAATTATAGCTAATATTCATAATAATAATAATTAAAAAAAAAAACAGAAAAAAAGAAAAGGAATAAAGCAGGACCGTTATACTTAACGACCTCCCCCTCAGCTCTAACACTACTTCTGAGTCCACTCATTACCTCTCATACATATTCACTGCTTCCCCTGCTCACCATCAGTACCTACGTCTGCTTGGTTGCAGTCACAGCGCGTCCACACCCTGTGTAACAGCATCTGTGATCGGTGAAACCCAGTGCACATACAGCAGTCGGCTACAGGCTGCAGCCACCAGCCGTGTGCTTATCTTGGCTATATCAAAATAAGGAGGAACCCCATGCAAATTTTTTTTTTTTAAATTATGTAAAAATTGGCAAGAGAACATGACAGCCCACTGGCACTGAATGAGCCACAGGTGTAAGCAGTGACGTCGCCGAGTTTACCTGCGGTCACAGCTGAAGGTTCCTATTGTACTCCACCTGTGACCGAAGGTAATCTCACCTCGGGTGAACTTATTGAGTTGAATCTGTCCTGATCTCCTTGCAGAAAACCATGGGGAGAAGTTTTGCCAAGAGATGCAGATTTGGTGCTGGAATTTATACAACTTCCTGCATCAAATCTGCATCTACTGTCAAAAAAAAAACGCATCTAAAAGCGATGTGGTTTTGATGCGATTTTTTTTTGCCAGGGATGCAGATTTGGTGCAGAAATTTGGTATATAAATTCCAGCACCAAATCTGCATCTACTGGCAAAAAAAAACCCAAAATGCATCAAAACTGCATTGTGTTTACGTGAGGTATTTTGCCAGAAGATGCAGATTTGGGGTAGGAAGTTGGTGCATAAATTCCAGCATCAAATCTGCATCTCTTGGAAAAAAAACCAAAACAAAACAAAGAAAAAAAAAAACATGGTTTCACGCCAGGAGATTGAGGTCTGATTGAACTCAATGAGTTCACCTGAGGTGAGGTCACTGAATTCACCTGTGTTAGTTTACCTGCAGTCACAGGTGGGGTGCCGTGGGAACCTCCAGCTGTGCCTGCAGGTAAACTCCGTCACATTACTGCTCACAGTTGTGATTATGAATTTCTTCATATAGTTTTTACAGCTCAATTTTTTCCTCATACTTAGCTCTAAATAACCAATTTAGATTACAGGTAGATGACCAACTTCCTGCAGTTACCCGCTCAATATATAAGCAGTATGCAGTGAGCCTACACTTCTCTAATAATTGGCTAACTGCAGGTACTGTAAATCTATGTCTAACACATGGAACTAGTAGCTTATGTCAAACAATTAAAGCCATGACTAATATAGAGCTATATTAGGAACTTGATCAGTGCAGAGTTTTAAATAAATTTATAATAGTAGGGAGAGTGCATTTGTCCATTAGTAAATTCATGTGTGTTTAGGCAACTGTCTTGTTCAGTCACTTCCTTAAAAAAGAAATATTTGCAATCTTGGACCAACTTATTAATATTATATATCTATCTGAATAGGAAGCTATGATGGCTAAATGTAGTCTTTCAAGGACACATTTGTCCTAATACTGATGTATATTTTAACATTTTGGCTATGCACGGATGTGTTTGTCCTATGGATAGTAGAAATCCCCCCACATATCTGGTTCACCATGACATAATCCCAATAGGCATCTCCCAGAATCCTTGGCAGGGTCTGCACAGAACAAGAGGCTGTGTGTAAAGCTCTGACGGAAGAACGCAGCACAGGCGCTATGAAGTGGACTCATTCACCCTCTCTCCATCTCATTTTCAGCTTAACATTTAACAAGATTTCCTGTTTCTACAACCCTATTTTTAGAGTAACTTTATTTTCTTTTACAATGAGCAATGGCTTTCAGGCACATTTCAGCAATTCACCTTTTGAATTACAGAAACTAAAAATTATGGTTATTTTCTGAAGCATAAAAAGGAGGGGGAAAAAAAAAAAGTTACAAAGTAAAACGTTCACTTTCCTGCATTACTTCTAAAGATAAAAAGTAGTGATGGTATTGAACATTAATGGTATTTTTCTTGCAAAAAAATAAATAAGTAAAAATGATAAATGCAATAGTTTATGTACACTCAAGCTCCCAAATTTATGATGACGTATCCTACTATACATGAATCCTAAAAATCTGTCTAACAAAGGAATTAGTATTGGGTATTGTAATCTAAATTTTTTCTATTACACTATATGCTGTTGACCATTACACAAATAGCAGGCAGTTATGTAATGAGCATTTAGTGTCCCTGAGGCAGCTGTTGTGGGAAAGAAGGATAATGAATTGTTCTCCTGTCCCCATTGAGAACATGCCCGTGTCGCACAATGCTGTAACCCCCGTCATACGTGCTTACCTTCCAAACGACCTTGCTGTGGGTGGCGAACATCCATTTCCTAAAGGGGGAGGGACATTCGGCGTCACAGGGACGTCACACAGCGGCCGGCCAATAGAAGCGGAGGGGCGAAGATGAGCGGGACGTAACATCCTGCCCACCTCCTTCCTTCAGCATTGCCGGCGGGACTCAGGTAAGCTGCAGTTCATCGTTCCCGGGGTGTCACACAGAGAGATGTGTGCTGCCCCGGGAACAATGAACAACCGGACGTTCGATTTTTAGAAAATGAGTGACGTGTAAGCGATGAACGAGGTGGTGAGTATTTCTGCTCGTTCACCGTCGCACGTAGCTGTCACACGCTACGATATCACTAACGATGCCGGATGTGCGTCACTTACGACGTGACCCCGCCGACATCTCGTTAGATATATCGTAGCGTGTAAAGCCCGCTTTACAGGGGTAAATTGGCCAACCTTACTTTTGCATGACAAGTGAACATGACTGGATTACCCTTTACCAAAAACCATAATTAATCTGAACCTACAAATAGAGACAGAGGCTTTTATGGTTTGTGTGCATGATCTTTTGTGGCAAATCCAAAAATCCTTAAAAAAAATTTGTCATGGGACATATATAGGGCCGTGCTACATTTTTGCTAGTTTACAAAGACTATTGCACCCTTGAAGACCAGGCTAAAGTCCCCGTCACAAGCACGACAGGACATTTTTGCCATACACGTATGACGCCTACTTACGTTCATGGCAATGAAGATCACAATCAAGCTACTGCTAAAATGCATATTAACACCGATGTGCAGATGGCAACTCGTGCTTTTATTATACGCTTTTCAAGTTACTGGGAATCAAATAGATCTCACGTGCGACTGTGCAGCGTTCCATGTTTTGTACTGAAATGTTACTGTACAATGCCTGAGGATAATACAAGATGTATTACACTCAAAACAAGACACTTACACCCTCACACTGTCAAATGTATGTTATCCAAAACCAAGAAATAAATAATTCACGTCTACATTGTGTAAGGTTTCTTTACTTCTGACCATGCTCTCTTACCTCTTTAAGTCAACTGTGGTCACATTGAACACGACGCCTTTCAGCCACAAGATCATAAAAAGTCTCTGTGAGAAAGGGCAATTTCCGATGCTCTCCCCATCAATTCCAGCCTGGAGAAACACAAAAAACTCTGGTTAAAGTATACATTTATAAGGTTCAGCCCTTCATTATGCAGTTTAGATTAAAATATTGCTGGTAGCATCAATGGATCTCCTCAGAATATTTAGTCAGATTCTTCAAGACTTCGACATTTATAATCTGAAACGACTAAAACTACAAAACAAGGATTGGTTGTTTTTTTTTTAATCTCATTTATATGATGCTGCAGTGTATTTGTATTACACCCACATTGGGAAGGCATCTGATTGGCTCAAAATGTATTCTGCAGCAGGAAAGTGGCTCCAAACATACAGCCAATGTTGTGAAGAAATACAGTGGGTATGGAAAGTATTCAGACCCCTTTAAATTTTTCACTTTGTTTCACTGCAGCCATTTGGAGAATTCAAAGTAGTTCATTTTTCTCATTAATGTACACTTTGCACCCCATCTTGACAAAAAAAAAAAAAAAATAGAAATGTATAACTTTTTGCAAATTAATAGAAAAATGAAATCACATGGTCAAATATTCAGACCCTTAGCTCAGACACTCATTTAAGTCACATGCTGTCCATTTCCTTGTGATCGTCCTTGAGATGCTTCTACTCCTTCATTGGAGTCCAGCTGTGTTTAATTAAACTGTTAGGTCTAAAGCTGGGTTTACACACAAACTTTCTAGCGATCCCACCAGCGATCCCAACCTGGCCGGGATCGCTACAAAGTCTCTGGTGAGCTGTCAAACAGGCAAACCTGGCCAACGACGCAACAGCGATCCGGACCTGCAGAGCGACCTAGCTGGTTGTTGGGGACGTTGTAAAGCAGCTTTTTGAAAGGGAAGTCGCTGTAAAGTCCCCTTTACACACTGAAACTTTCTAGCGATCATGCTGCACAGCGGGAAACAAAGGACCTAAGAATGGTCCTGAACGATTTGTAGCGATCACAACTTCACAGCAGGGGCCAGGTCGCTGATGTGTTTCACACACTGCAATGTCGCTGGGGAGGTCGCTGTAACGTCACAAAACCGGTGACGTTACAGCGATGTCGTTTGCAATGTTGCAGTGTGTAAAGCCACCTTTATATAGACAGGAGTGTGCCTTTCCAAATAAAATCCTAACAGCTCACAGTGCATGTCAGACCAAATGAGAATCATGAGGTCAAAGGAACTGCTCAAGGAGCTCAGAGACAGAATTATGGCACGGCACAGATCTGGCCAAGATTACAAAGAATGTCTGCAGTACTCTGGGTTCCTAAGAGCACAGTGGCCTCCATAAACCTTAAATGGAAGAAGTTTGGGACCACCAGAACTCTTCCTAGACCTGGCCGTCCAGCCAAACTGAGCAATCGTGGGAGCAGAGCCTTGGTGAGAGGTAAAGAACAACCCCAAGATCACTGTGGCTGAGCTCCAGAGATGCAGTAGGGAGATGGGAGAAAGTTGGACAAAGTCAACTATCACTGCAGCTCTCCACCAGTCTAGCCTTTATGGCAGAGCGGCCCGATGGAAGCCTATCCTCAGTGTAAGACATATGAAAGCCCACACAGTTTGGGGGGAAAAAAAAAAAAACACATGAAGGATTCCTAGACTATGAGAAATACGATTCTCTGGTCTGAGGAGACGAAGATAGAACTTTTTGGTGATAATTCTAAAGGGGTATGTCTGGAGAAAACCAGGCCCAATACAATCCCAACAGTGAAACATGGTGGTGACAGCATCATGCTATTTGGGTGTTTTTCAGCTGCAGGGACAGGACTGGTTGAAATTGAAGGAAAGATGAATGCGGCCAAGTACAGAGATATCCTAGAAGAAAACCTCTTCCAGAGTGCTCTGGACCTCACACTTGGCCGAAGCTTCACCTCACAACAAGACAATGACCCTAAGCATACAGCTAAAATAACAAATGAGTGACTTCAGAATAACTCTGTGACCATTCTTGACTGGCCCAGCCAGAGCCCTGACCTTAACCCAGTTGAGCATCTCTGGAAAGATCTGAAAAGGACGTCCACCAACGTTCACCATCCAACCTGATGGAACTGGAGAGGATCTGCAAGGAAGAACGGCAGAGGATCCCCAAATCCAGGTGTGGAAAAACTTGTTGCATCATTCCCAAGAAGACTCATGGCTTTTCTAGCTCAAAAGAGTGCTTCTACTCAATACTAAGCAAAAGGGTCTGAATACTTATTAGCATGTGATGTGTCAGGTTTTTCTTGTTTAATAAATTTGCAAAAATGTCTACATTTCTGTTAAGATGGGGTGCAAAGTATACATTAATGAGAAAAAAAATAAATGAACTTTTCTGAATTTACCAAATGGCTGCAATGAAAACAGGGGAAAAATTTAAAGGGGTCAAGGATAACATCTGCAAGGAGTTGGTATGTTCTCTCTGTTTCCATGGGTTTGATCTGGGTTCTCCGGTTTTCTCCCACACTCCAAAGACATACTGATAGGGAATTTAGATTGTGAGCTGCAATGGGGACAGTGTTGCCAATGTATGTAAAGCGCTGTGGAATTAATAGTGCTATATAAATGAATATTATATACTTTACGTACCCACTGTATATTCATTGTAAAGAAGAACAAGGAGAAATGATCTCATCACCATCATCAAGTCTCTCAGATTACAAGAAGGGACTGAAGGATTTGCACAAGCCTACAGGCACAGAAGATCAGTGGTTAGTTCTCCAACATGTTTGGAACAACCTCCCAGCAGAGTTCCTTGAAAACCTGTGTACATGTACCTAGAAAAGGGTGGTCACACCAAATAGTGAAATCTAAATGAAAGCTCTTGTTCATTCACTTTATTTTGATCCATTAACAAAACACAAATTATTTAAACACTATTTGTGAAAACATTCTTACTTTGCTGCATTTTTTCCAAACCTTGTACCCGCAGATTTTTCCACAGGTTTGTCCGCAGGTTTCCCAAGGCTGCTCTCCGGAATTCGCAGCTATCCATTGCTGCAGGTTCCGAGCATTTTTGCTGCGGTAAACCTGCGGGACAAGTACGAAAAAACCTGCGGAATTCCCGCCCTGTATCTCCATAGTGGAGGAGCGGGAATTCCGTAGATATTTCGCGATGAATAACTGACATGCAGTTACGTGAGGCTGTGGGAAATCCGCAGCATATTCCGCAGTCGCACCATTGATACAGCACTCTCCATATCCTATAGGGTAACATGGGGAGTGTCTGTACTTGCTTAAACCTGCAGATTTATCTGGAAAATCCAGATAAATCCGTGGGTTTTCCGCATCAAAATCCGTGGGTACATTGTCCCGTGGGCACATAGCCTAACAATTTTTAACAGCAATGTATTTTATCTACATATTTATAGTCCTTAAACACATTAGAATAATGTAGGCCAAACTTGCCCAGAATGACTGCTTTGGCTCAACAGTCTAAAGCCCCTTTCACACATCAGTTTTTTTCCGTCAGTCACAATCCGTTGGCTAGATGGAATCATCGCAAATTATGTAAAAACTGATGAGACGTGAAAAAACGGATCTGTCGCATCAGTTTTTTCAGCCCAAACACGAGAGTGAGTGAGATTTCAAGCCAAACATTATATTTAGTGTTTTTTTTACACCCCATCTGAGCATGCTCAGTTAAAAAAAAAAAAAAAACCAACACGCTATCAGTTGCCGAATGACGACGGATCCTGCACCCATAGGCTTCCATTCTAACAAACGACAGACGGCATTGTCTCCGTCTGGCGGACAAAATTTTCAACGGATCCGTAGAATGACGGATGAAACATGAGGCCATCTGTTGCAATCCGTCGCTAATACAAGTCTATGAGAAAAAAACGGATCCAGCGGTATCAGTCGCCGGATCAGTTTTTTGTTTTTTTTTAAAAATTCGATGGTTTGTGACTGATGGCAAAAAACTGATGTGTGAAAGGGGCCTAATGTGAATGGGAGCCCCAGACTATGGATTGTTGGGCGAGTTAAAAGGAAACCTGCCATTAATTAAAAGAAAAAAAAAAATCTGAACCGTTCATCTGAAAATATGGGGTTAATCGCGTTCTAACACTGACCGCCGCACTGAAAGCCTGGCTACCAGTGTGGTTACAGCTGCTCACTGTGTACTGAATGGTGAAAATCTGCTCTGGCCGCACCTCTATGACTGCAAGCCTGAGGCTGCTGGGAGGAATAACTCACTTTCTCCTGGCAGCGGGGCTTTCAGTTGCTTTGGTCATGCAGCTATATAAAACACTATTAACCTCAAATCTGTAGGTTAATAGATTTTTTTTTTTACATGACAGCTTCCCTTGAAGAATATGGCATGTCCAATTTTGGACCTCTGATTCTTTTGTTCTCACCGAGATAAGCGGTCACCAGACAGGTCTGGTAGCAGATTTCTCATAGATCACAGCAACGCTTGGCAAAATGACCACTCCAGATGTATGGGAGACACAACAGGCATAGCTGCCGGGCAAACGATATGTATAAATAGTTCGGCTAATGGCCATCTAATGTGTATGAGGGTTTAATATGTAATTATATCTACGCACACACTGCACATATATTACCATGCTGATATTGGATTAGACAAATACTCATAGCTGTTTAATTTTTCAGTTACACATTTTAATAGTTATATTTATTTTAAGTTGTATCTAATCAACTTTCTAAGTGTCATTCAGTCTGTAAGAGTCAATGGCCATTCAAATTGTACTGCCCTAACACAATGTGCTATTCTTAGTGCCTTCTGCTTATTCCTATCTGCAGCACATTTGCATGGCTCGAAAACCTAATATAGTCAAATAACCTCTAGAGTAAACTGTTCTCCAGAATCCTCCTTCAGTCCCACATACACTGAGGTTGTGCTAGCTGCTTGTATTTTCCGTTCTAGCATTCTACTCCAGGAGAGTGTTTTGCAGACGGCTTGTACTAGTCACAAAAGTGCCAAAATTAAACAGAAACCTGATGCGTCTGTCTGAAAGAGGCTTTTCTCAGTAGTTTGCAGACAATTTCCAGATGTGGCCGATGTTCCTGGCTTGAAAACTGTACTTACATTGTGCTTGTTTGCTAGGCCAAGACAATAGTAATTGTGTAATAGACTTTATACAAGTAAAAAGTCATATACCAAACATAAAGGGTACTATAAAGAAAAATAGACTATGCCCTTCGTCAGTTGAAGCGGTGTTCATTTCTCTTTTTTTAAACACACTTATTGTACTTACGCAATCTCAAATTTTTCTTATCACATATTTTCTCTTTTAGGATTAAGAAAAAAAAAACTGCAAGGTATTTGCCAAAATATATCTCAATGGACTCACAGCTCAGATAGTGCTACCGCCTCGTTTGTCACTAGGGCTTCACTTAATCTATTGCAATTAGTATACTTGGTAATAAAATAGAATTTCCTAATATAACACTTCCCTTTGCCAACACGTGTAACCATTCCATAGACTGGGTGTGAGATGGTCATATCAATGTACATTACACGGGGCTTTCTAGCAGCCAGATTACCGACTGTACAGAGTAAGACCATCATTCACTTATCTTCTAAGCGGCTTACCCTCCATAAAGATCAAATATTGTGCAGTACACTGGCATCTATCAGAACACTAGAGTTGGAAAGTGCTGCCCTTTTTATTTTTTACAGTTCATTTTCCTTTAAGTCATAGATAAACGTGGGAGGATGACACTGCTCATGCAATAACTAGTAGGCAACATAGGAGAGGACTGACATGATCTTGACAAATATGTCATTCCCCATAAACACAGGATCCATAAAACACCATTTTCTTTAACCCCTTCACCCCTTTCACCTTCCTGACCAAGCAATTTGTTTCAATTATGACCAATGTCACTTTATGAGTAATAAATAACTCTGGTGTCATGGGGTCCTTCTCCAGTATCACACAATCCACAGAGCGAGAGATGATTGAACAATCCAAAGAATATTTATTCCATGCAATCCAGAAGGGCCATAAAATAATCCACCACACAGAGGGTAAAATCGTCCAGTAATGGAATAAATGTCTCTGGAATCAGTCACAATCCCCACACAGTCCTTTTCCAGGGAAAATCGGGGTTTCTCAACGGCTCTCTGGGGTACTTCTTGTAGCTGCAGCTTCTCCCCCAGAGGATGAATCTTCCTGTTTGTCTCCTGTCCTCAGACAGACTGAATAATTCAACATGTAAGCAGAGCCTTTAGGTAGATTCCAGGCTCCCTTCCCCCAGACTTAGGGACAAAAGCCCGGCAGGGGGTGATGAACCTGCAAACAGGACAATGTACACACAAGGCAAGCAAATGGTAATTGAGCTGAGCTAATTAACCTGCAGACAAGACAAGGAATACACAGAATGGACAGAACACCACGCCTAAAATTGCAAACCTACACAAAATGATCCACAACCAACAATATCACACCATCACATCTGGATCCCGATGATTCTCAGATGCTTTTTTCATGACACGTTGAACTTCATTGAAGTATTTCAGCCCCAAGTTTTTAATTTGTAAAAGGGCTAATAGGAAAAATTACACAACACAGTTACCATTCATTGCGTATTAATAAATAACACCAAGTTTAGTGGCATTTTTCTTTTCTTAAACTGAGAGACTCCAAAAAAAAAGAAAAAAAAAAAATGATCCTTGTAGAGAAAAATCTTAATTACTTACCGGTAATGGGATTTTCAGAAGCCCATGACAGCACCACCTGAGAGATAGGTTCCGCCCACATCAGGACAGGAAACCCACTGATAAAAAGGCGGTACCTCTCCTCCACATCAGTAGGTTTACAGAGCCAGAGAGGACCAGCAAAACACAAACAAAAATGTTAAAATCACACCACCAAAAGGAATACACCATTAACTCTAACACTCCCCGAAGGGTGCCCATAACCAGTGAATATGGGGGGGGGGGGGGACTAAGGGTGCTGTCATGGGCTTCTGAAAATCCCATTACCGGTAAGTAATTAAGATTTTTCCCTTTCGCCCATGACAGCATCACCTGAGAGATTCTAGAGACAAATCACCTTAGGGAGGGACCACCGCCTGTAATACCCGTCTACCAAGAAGGGTCGGCCGTGGAGGACAAGTCAAGTCTATAGTGACAGAAAAAGGTAGAGGAAGAGGACCAAGTGGCGGCCCTGCATATATGATCAATAGACACCTCTGCCCGCTCAGCCCAAGTAGTAGAAAGTGACCCAGTGGAAAGGCCCTAATCTGCAGGGGAACTGGCACCCCCATAGCTGAGTAGGTCAGCAACATAGTATCCCGGGCCCACCTAGCCAAGGTGCTTGTAGATACGTTGTAGGGAAAGTCCGGGGGCTGTAAAATAACAAAAACGGGGCCTGAGATTCTCACAATTCCCTGGTCCTATCTAAGTAGGTTATAAGGGCAAGTCTTACATCCAAGCTATGGAGCCTGTCCACTTTGTCATTGGAAGGAGGGTCACAATGGAAGGCAGTATAAATTTCTGGGACCTGTGAAGGGCTTGACCACTTTAGGCTATGAGGGATCTGTACGCAATACCAACTTATCAACCAAAATTTGGGTATATGGATGGACAATGGAGAGCGCCTGTAGGTCACCCACCCGTCTAGCGGACGTCAAGCAATGAGTAGTACCACCTTCAGGGTCTTGGAGGGAACATCTGAAAGGGGCTCAATGGGGTGTTTATAAGGGCATCAAGGACAAGATTTATTCCCAGGGAGGCATGCGAGGAGAAGGGACAGGAGTCGCTCTAGCACAGGATTTAATGAACCTGCTAATCCATCTATTCTCTGAGGTTATGTTTATAGAGGGTTCCTAGGGCCAAAACTTGTACCTTCAAGGTGCTAGTGGATAAGTTCAATCCAACCCTTACTGAAGGATTTCCAGGATGGCCGGGAAGAGAGGGGGACCCCCG
This sequence comes from Anomaloglossus baeobatrachus, assembly GCF_048569485.1. Classification (NCBI taxonomy): domain Eukaryota; kingdom Metazoa; phylum Chordata; class Amphibia; order Anura; family Aromobatidae; genus Anomaloglossus; species Anomaloglossus baeobatrachus. The sequence goes on along the minus strand of NC_134354.1, from coordinate 399,491,929 downwards.
ATCTGTGCCCAGGAAACTTGCTGGATTTTTCACCAGACCCTTCCCTAAATACCAGTGGCGACCGGCTTCCTACTTTTAAAGGAGAGTTTTACTAAATTCTCAGGAGAATCCCTGTGCTAGGAGCAGCCGCCTTTCAAATGCCACGCTGTCAAGTGGAGGGTAGGAGCCTTGGGTTGGCACATTGGTCCCTGGACTAGTAGGTCTGTCCTGTCCGGCAGTATCCAAGGGTCTGATATTGCCAGTCTTTGGAGCCAACAGAACCAGGCTCTTTTTGGCCAGAAGTGAGCTATGAGGATAACGAGGGCCTCTTCTTCCCGAACCTTCCCGAGCACCGCCGGAAGAACCAGGGGTGGAAAGGCATATAGAAGACCCTGTGACCAGGGGATCGGCATTGCATCTATTGTCATGGGATGATCCCTGGCTGATTTTATTGCAGTTAGTTCACTGAAGTTTGAGGACTGAGTCCTCACATGATCGTCCTATAGTCCTTGTAGCAGGTGAGTTCTCAGGTAAGCTCCCCAGTCTAAGTGACCTGCATCTGTTGGGATGATATCCGTGATGTTGGGACACCCAGACACCCCTGCGGACAATAGAGTTAAGTCCTGCCACCAGGACAGAGAAAGCAACACCTTTGGATCCAAGCGGAGTCTCATATCCAAGAAGCCTCCTGACTGTTGCTGTCAGACCAGGACCTCCATCTGAAGGGATTTCATATCTATCTGAGCCCAAGGAACCGTGGGGATGCAGGATGTGAGGGTCCCCACAAGAGACATAGCCTGTCTGAGGGTCATGACTGGTTTTTCAATCGCCAAGGTGACCAGGGATTGTGACTTCAGTATCTGCTCCTCCAGGAGAAAAGACTTCTGAGCGACTGAATCCAGGATCAGCCCCAAGAAAGACCGACACTGTTGAGGTTTGTGTTCTAGATTTTTCCTGATTTATGATCCACCCTAAGTGCTCTAGGATGGAGATCACTATTCTTTTCTCTCCCTGTCATATAGAGGTTACAATAAAATACCCCCGAGGGGGCGACTTCAGTTGTAATGTCAGTCCTTTTGCAATGATCTGTAGAATCCACGGGCTGGAGGAAACAAACAGTCTCAAGGAAGAGGGAGAGCCCCCCCCCCCCACTGGGATGGTAGAGTCATTGAAGGCCTCGTGGCTTGGTAGAGGATGATGGATCAAACATAATCCTGAGGAGCTCTTCTGTCTATCCTTCCAGGAGTTCTGGTCTCTGGGAGGCTCCTTATGGAAAATTGCTTCCTCCAAAACGGACGGCTATGAGGGAATGGAGTTCTTACAGCTGGAAATCCTTGTTTATTGTTTGCCACTTTGGACAGAAGGTCATCCAGTTGTGATCCAAACAAAAAGTCTCCTTCGCAAGGTATCCTGCATAGTCTGTTCCTGGACTGTATGTCTCCCTTCCAGCATTTAAACTATAGGGCCCTTCTGGCTGAATTGGAAAGAGCTGCTACCTTTGCAGATAATTTGAGCGAGTCGATGGAAGCATCCGCTAGAAGTCTGCCGCCCCTGTATACGTGGAAATGAGGAAATAATGTCCTTACTAGACACGGTACCCTTAAGTTAGTCTTCTAATTGTTGGACCCAGACCATTATGGACCTTGTTACACATGTACCCGCCACCGCCGGGCAAAGAGCTCCTGCTGCAGCCTTCCAGGTACCACGGACCTGCATTCCAGGCCTCCAACATGAGGTCTTGTGTGGATTCAGGATCTTTATCATCCACCAGCCCCATAGTGGAGTGGACAGCTTCCACTAGGGGTGTCACCTCAGAGGATGGGAAGCATAATCTGCCGTCCACGTCTGAGGAAGATGAGGAATCCAAGGCTGACGAAGAGGCGGTTGAACATTTTCTGGAACCCCGTTCAGAGCCTCCTGATTTATCTGAAGTTCCCCCATCTTTCCTAGTGGATTGTTTGTGTGTTTCCCTGACTTCAGCTCGGCTAATATCTCTCAACTCAGCCTTGAGGCTTGGTGCTTCCATACATAAGCCAAAACCAAAGAGTAAGAGATGCAGTTTCCTTCTACTAAAATTACCTCTTTTTTTCCCAGCTTGTATGGCTGAGAACAGAGAGCAATAGACGTTAGTTTCCATATTACAATAGTTTCTTACCTAGCCTGTTAAGGTTGACAATAGAGAATAGTGGATGTGGTTCCCCCATATTATAACAGCCTTTTCTTGGTTAGTAATAGCTGACAACAGAATAAAAGCAGTAGTTCTCCCACATTATAACAGTTATTCTATGACTTGTAAGAGTGACAACAAGGGATAATAGTTGCAGCCTCTTTATACCAATAACAGTGTATAAAGACTGACAACAGAGAACAATAGAAGCAGTCTTTTCTGGTGCTGAGGGATTCGCTTATTTACACTTTACAACATCTGGAATGATATAATTATAAACTATGTATCTTTGATCACACCTAGAGTGTCAAAATGGTATATTAAGCTTTTTGTGGTAACATTATGTGTGTTTTTGTTGGTTTGTTTTTTGTTTGTTTGTTTTTTTAACAGTGCTTTGATTTGCTTTGGGATTTTCTGGCCAGGCACCACCCTTCCTCAGTGATCAGAGGACAGTAACCACCTGATCCACATAGCACAATCTGGACCAGAACTGAGAATCACAAGAGATACAAACAGTCCAAGCCTCCCAATATATCCAGGGTTACAGGCGCACCACAACACTCAGCAGCCTCTTTTTTTTTTTCTTCATTTAAGACAAGATCGGGAGCAATCAGTCTACAACAGATGTTTTCACTTGGACACTGATTCACTGAGACAAGTTCATGTTTCCTCTTATAAATTCAGCATACATATTTGTCCATGTTACCTAAGAATAAGGACCCTGTTCTAGGGTCCGAAACATGTCAGGATTTGGTCATGTTTCATTTTGTATGTAATTTCAACATTATGATCTAAATAAAACAGAAGAACTCTCTGAGACAGGTGGGACAAGGCCCCCTTGGTAATCTGAGGATAGACTGTCCTTGTAAACCCCACAATTCCTATGATTCCTCTTAGAGGTACCTCCTGAAGAAAGAAGGGAACATAGGGGGGACTTTTAAACAATGAAATGCTGCAGCAGACACTCACCCCTCAAGATGGCGGATCTGGTACCGGTTTCGGAGGCAGTTTACGACTTCCAGATTTGGATTTCTCAAATCCCCAGAATGTCGACTTGCCGGACTGGAGGGACTAGCCCTGCCGGAGGAGCGCTCCCCTTGCTGCCCTGGGAATCTGTATGCTGTTCCAGCACATCCTGCTCTGAAGGAGAGTTGTCTTCCATCCTGAATAGGGGAGAAGTCATACTCACCAGAATGCAGCGAAGGTGACTCCTCATACCTCCCTGGTTCAAATTTCCCGCCCGAAATCCGTTCACTGGGCGCTGCCATCTTGGAACACCTTGCACATGCACAGGTGATGAACTTCCGGGTGCCGCATCACTTCCTCTTCACCCCGGCGTTCCGTCAGCAGGGCGCCCGTCTCGCGGGCTCCGTGTGAGGATCACATAGCCTGGGGCGACGCAGAGCCGAGCTCCCGCTCCAGGCCCGCACCCCACCATCGCAGAGAGCCGAAGCCCTGGGGAGGTGCATCCAGGCCCGAATGCTGGCTTTTGGTAAGAAACCAAACTTCCACACCGGGTCAGACCTGGGAGAATCCGTGGGTTGTCCCATCAGGACAGGAAACCAAACTGATGTGGAGGAGAGGTACCGCCTTTTTATCAGTGGGTTTCCTGTCCTGATGTGGGCGGAACCTCTCAGGTGGTGCTGTCATGGGCGAAAGGGAAAAATGTGCTCTTTCTAATGATATCAGAATTAATATATTTTAGGGGTACCCTTTGAAAAATTTGACCTAAAAATAGGTAAAATTCGGGTTAAGTTTTTCATCATATGTGGGTGTGAATATTTCCACAAATACATATGCTTTGACCGTGATATTGCAGCAATGCAAAGTCATGAAGATGTTTGGTGTACAGGGCAAAGCACCAGTTACTATTTGTTTTTGGTCTTGAGTTATATATGGGCAAAGTTAGGCATAAATTTTATGCGAGGCGTTTTGCAAGCTACTTTGACACAAAATTGCGGCCAAAATATTGATTTGTCATAGCCGGTAATAATTTTATCGTGTTTAGCAGCAAAAGTCGAGCTAGTATGCCAAACTTCAGCATCATAGCCAGTATAGAACTCTAATGGCTATGTGCCAAAGTCTGCAAAATCCTCTTAGCTGAAGCCGCAGGCTTGGGGGGGGGCCTCCAGTGAAAGGTCAACAGTGCCCAATGTATTTGAGATCTGGCCCTAAAAATTTACAGAACCTCTTTTCAAACATACATGTACATCCTTATAAATTTTAAGCAAAATCGGAGAAGGTTGAGTGGGGACCACTGGTCCACTTGACATGGAATGACCCAATTAGAAAACCTCTGGAAAATCCTTGGTGACAAAGTTTTGGCCAAGAAACACACAACAGCCAAAGAACTGTGGAAGAGACTGGAAGAAGAGTGGACCAAAATCATACCAGAACAGTGTGAGAGCCAAGTGATGTCCTGTGGCCACAGATGTGCTGAAGTCATTCAAAGCCTTAAAGGCCTGTACACTTCCTACTGATTGGTGACTGTTACCATCAGAAAATTTACTTTTTATCTTTCTCTGTGCTACAGTTATTGTTGCTTTGCCAAAGGCAACTAAACCCCTATACTAAAGACTAATAAATAAAAACAACTTTGAAATCATATATTAAAATTACATTAAAAATTATATTACAATAAAAATGCACACTATGAAACTACTATTGCTAATAACACAAATTCATTCCATATCTTTATCAATTCCTATGGATAGGACACCAGCCATGTGTCAATATCATTCGCCATAGATATAGTACAGGGACTACAATTACTAATATGTTTAACCCCTTCACAACCGCAGGGCATACGGGTACGTCCTATTTTTACGCAACTTAATGACCAGGGACGTACCCATACATCCCAAAAATCATGGGGGCACAGGGGGCTCTGCGATCACGGTCGGTGACTCTGCTTACCTGACAGCTGAGTCCCAGCACCACAGCTAGGGATGGTGCATGTGCAGTTACTGGCTGGTTGACCCCCTAATTGCCGTGATCAATACCGATCGTGACACTTAGTGGATTAGGAAAGGGATCGCACTCCCTCTTACCCTCGATCCGGACACCTGTAATGTAATCACAAGGACCTGATCGTTGTCATGACTGCTAGGGGCCTACAGAGAGCGTCTGATCTTGCCTGCTGTGTGATCACACACACACACACACACACACACACACACACACACACACACACACACACTCTGAAGAGCTGACAGCTGTGATGTCCTGCAGTGATCGAGCACTGCAGAACATTGCAGCTGCGATCAGAGCATTGTGGGGTGCTGTCCCATAAAAGGATTTTGTGAAACAGTATAAAAAAAAAAAAAAAAAAAAAAAAAGTTTTTCAAGAAAGTAAAAAATGTTTAAGAAAAAAAGCAGGAGAACAAAAAAAATTGAAAAAACATTCCAATAGAGACATTTGTGTAAACAAAAATAAACTAAAAAAAAGTACACATTTGGTATTGCCGTATCCGTAACCCAAGCTATAAAACTGACACTAGTTAACCCCTTCAGCAAACAGTAAAGAAAATAAACGTAGCAAAAACTGTCTTTTCAACATACAGCTGACAAAAAAAGTATAATAATAAAACGCAATCAAAAAGTAATAGAAAAAATAAAAATGGTACTGCTGAAAACGTCATCTTGTCCGCAAAAAACAAGCCGCCGTACAGCTCCGTCAGCCAAAAAATAAAAAGTTATAGCTCTCAGAATACAGCAATGCGAAAACTGTTTTTATGGTGTAAAAGAGGCAAAAGAAAAAAAACAAAACCTATATAAAATGTAGTATTGCTGTAATTGTACCGACCTGAAGAATAAAGCTATCACTTATGGTATGGTCAACGGCGGAAAAACAAATAAATAACTATTCTTGAATCGTTGTTTCTTCTAGATTCTGCCTAACAAAAAGTGAAATAGAAAGTGATCAAAAATGGTGACCAAAAACGATACCAATAAAAACTCCAACTCATGCTGCAAAAAACAAGCCCTCACATGACTGTCAGCAAAAAAATAAAAAAAAAATTATAGCCTCCAAAGTCCGGTGATGCTAAAAGAAAAGAAAAAAAAAAAAAAGATAAACCTGGTATTCCTGTAATCGTTCTGACCAGAGGAATAAAGCCACCTTACCACTTAGGCTATGTGCGCACGTTGCGTAAAAACATGCAGTTACGCTGCGCTTTGTAGCGCAGCGTAACTGCATGCGTCCTGCGTCCCCTGCACAGTCTATGGAGATTGTGCAGGGGCCGTGCGCACGTGGCGTCTAAGAGCGCAGCGCTTCGGCTACTGCCGAAGCGCTGCGCAAAAAGAAGTGACATGTCACTTCTTTCCTGCGCTTTGCCGGCAGCTCCTGCTCTGTCTATGGCAGGAGCTGCAGGTAGAGCGCATGGAATCGGCGCTCACTACGGACAGACATTTCTGCAGCGATCTAAAGCGCACATGTGCTCTTCAGATCGCTGCAGAAATATCTGCAGGGCTAGTACGCAACGTGCGCACATAGCCTTATACTGCGGGGTGAATGGCTTTATAAAAAAAAAAAAAAAAAGCCAGTTCAACTGCTATTGATTTGTTCATTCTGATCGGAGTACGGCATGGCTGATATTGATCCTGCACTTTAGGCTTAGCGCTTGTACTGGGATTATGTCTAAGGGTACGTGCCCACAATCAGGAATAGCAGCATATTGGATGCAGCATCTTTTCGCTGCCTCTAAACCGCTGCGTTGTGCAGTACAAGCACAGTCAATGCATTTATAGAAATCCCATGCCCACTGTGCTTTTCTCCACAGCATAAACTGACATGCAGCATGGATTCCCTAGATGCAGCATGTCAATTTTATGCTGTGGAGAAGCGAGTGTCCTCACCCGGGAAAACAGAGTATGCTGACTCATTAGTGAATAGATCGATCGTGGGTTTCACCTGAATCACGTACTTCGTAGATGTAGATGGAAAGCCTGATGTAAGCACTCAGCACAGAGCATAGGATAAATATGAACGGATCCAAAATGTTCTGTACCAAAATAGTCACCAAATAGTATTCAACTCAACCCACAAAACACAAGTCCAAACTCAGGTCCATCATCGGCTAACGGAAATATAGGGGGCTTCCACGTTACTGGTAGCACAAAAGCTCTCGAAAAACACCATGCTCTTCCGTCAAAAAGAGAAAATCAGCAAAATCTGCGGTCCCAATACAAATGCCCCCCTCTCTACTGAGCCCCACAGTTGGCGTCCACGTTTGCCATTATTGTACTGAGGAGAACCCACTAAAATGTATGGGGTGCAGGTTTACAGAAGCACGATGTACGGGCACTACAATGTACTGGGCACTACAATGTACTGGGCACTACAATGTACTGGGCACAAGGGCTTATTTGCAATTTTTAATTCTGCAGCATTCACTGTTTGACACCATGGGTTTTTCCAGAGACTAAATCACTACACCCGAAGATGAATTCCCAGAGGGGTGTAATTTCCAAAATCTGGTCATTTGGTCCCCCCCCCAAAAAATATAAAACATATGCAAGTACGGTCACAGAATCATGTTTCCAGAAGTGGGCACGCCCACTGTACTGTAACATCATTTGTTTTTTCCGTGTTGGATCCATAGTGACCCGTATTTCACCTGTTTTGTTGAACCTTTGAGCTATGTGCAAACACCGTTTTTTTAAGCTGCGTTTTTTTGGCCGCAAAAAAAAAAAAAAAAAAAAAACACCCGCAGCAAAAATGCACCAGTAAAAACGCATGCGTTTTTAACACGTTTTGCTGCGTTTTTGATCACTGTTTTGCTGCATTTTTCCAATGCATTGCATGGGTGAAAAAAAAGAAAAATGCAGAAAAGAATTGACATGACCATTTTTTTTCTCTCAGTTCAAAAACGCAGCTTAAAAAAAAAAAAAAAAAAAAAAAAGTGTGCGGTCAGCAAAAATGAAAACTCATAGGCTTTGCTGGGGAAGCAGAGTCATGCAGTTTTGAGCCCAAAAAAGCAACCAAAACACACAAAAACGCACTGTGCGCACATAGCCTTGCAAATGAGCCCACATGAACTGGCCTCTTAATGGTGAGTATATAAACACTTTAGTGTGGATTGACTGCCAATTTACTATTAATGATTTTCCTATGGACTGTGATATTTTTTGCAAGAGCTGAGTGCCCAAGTAGCGGTATCACAGTGCCTAATGAGAGTCAAAAAAAAATGTACATTCAATACTGAAACTTGTTACAAAGAAAATAAGCCATCAAACCTGGAAGAGGAAGGGAGAAAAAGAAAGTGCAAAAATTAAAATTGGAGAGGGTGGGAAAGGATTATGGTAACAATACAATAATGAACAGGACGACAGAAAACTCAAAGCTCATAATAGGTAAAAAAAAATAAAATTTGCTGTATTTTTTTCATGCCTGTGCTCGTTACCTAAAATGATCAGTGTATGTACAGAGCAAAAAACAGTAACAATAATGGCAGCACGGTGGCTCAGTGGTTAGCACTGCTGCTTTACAATGCTGGGGTCTTGGGTTCAAATCCCACCAAAGACAACATCTGCCAGGGGGGTTGATGTTCTCACCATCTTGGGTTTCCTGATGGTACTCCGGCTCCTTCCCACACGCCAAAGATATAGCGATAAGGAATTCAGATTGTGGACCCCAATGGGAGCAGTGATGATGTGGTCTATAAAACGCTGTGGGCAACTAATGGTGTTATATAAATAAAGCATGAAACAATATTAATGGGTTGCAGTTTCCTTTGCCCATATGAGAAAACCAATTCTTGTAAGACCTGTGATAGATAGGGGCACTGTGGGAGATTTCACCCCTCTGGTGAGAAAAATGATTAAAATGACACAATTAATTATGAATGACAATGGCTAAAGATGACCTCACTAACAAATTTGCTCAGCTCCATTGTTTGTAAGGGTACCGTCTCACTAGACGACGTACCAGCGATTACGAACACAATACGACATGGTCAGGATCGCTGGTATGTCGCTATAGGGTCGCTAGTGAGCTGTCAAACAGTCAGATCTTCTAAACGACGCAGCAACAATACGGCGGTCGCTGGGACCCTGTCACATAGCACGATTCAAATCTTGATTAGTAACATAGGTGTGCATCTACATTGCCTTTTCCGCTCCCCCTCTGCTCCGGATTGGTGGTCGCAACTGCATTGTGACTGGGCGGCCTTGCCTTTAGAGAAGGCAACATAATAGCGCTTCCATCCTTCATCCTACAGTCCCGATGCAGAATGGACTGTATTACGATCTGCTGCTACACGCGGTCCGGGACAAGTGAATTCAGCCCTCTGAAATGTTCTGTGATCTACAAGCCAGAACAGAGGATGGAAGCAGCCAATCCGAACGCAGTAGTGATCACCAATCGGAACAGAGAGGTCGCGGAAAACAACGAAGATACACGCCTACGTGAGTTGCGAACGAGGTCGTTGGGTAAGGTGTGAAACACGCCGACTAGTGCTGCCCTGCGGAAGCCCGACGACCGAAAAATGAACCAGAACAGTGTGTAATGATCAGCGATTTCACAGCAGGGACCAGGTCACTGCTTAGTGTCACACACAGCGAGATCGCTGATGAGGTCACTGGTACGTCACAAAACATGGGACTCAGCAGCGATCTAGCGATCACGCTATGTGAGAAGTACCCCTTAAAGTGCCACCTTTATAACCTAGAGAAAGAAAGCTGCTTTATTGCAGCATCTAGCAAGCAAAAAAACATTTCAGGGTCTCCGAGTGCACAGATGTATAGGAACATAGAAATATAGATGCAAAGATGGAGGGGAAATCCCCACTGCAAACAGAATGCAATTAAAAAATGGAGACATTATGCTTCTTATTGTTATTGATGCTTTTAGCACAAAATGCAATATGTTGAGCACTGCTGACATTGCAAAGGTTTGTGTGACAGAGGCTTATTAAATAATTTAAAGCAGCATTGTGTTTATTGGACTACTCATTCTATTTACTGGGTGATCAAGAATGTGTATCCAATACACAGAAAAGTAGGTATCTTATGAAGTTCTTCCATCTCAATCTCTTTTGCACAAAATAGGCTTATATGGGAAACAACATTATGGTCCTAACACTCATTGTTTTCTGAACATATATTGATAAAAAAGGCCTATGATCTTCAGCCTCTGAGAAGCCACAAAACGTGGCTGGCTCTTCCCAGATGTCCATAATATAGCTAGAGAAACTCCAGCTGGCGACTTTTAAGTGAAGTGTTTGCCAGTCCTATGATGGATACCAGACCTGTGTTTCAGAGAGATTATAACAAGGACTTATTTGGAAGGGTAGAAAGAACAAACAGCTAAAGACTGCTCTGCAGACACAATAATTGGCACCCGAATACAGACAGCTTTGGGTACAAAGGAAAACAAGCAATAGTCTGGTCAGAGAATATGTGACTCTAATATAATCCTGTTTCCTGCTTACAAGATATCCTGGAAGGGTTGATGTTTGACTGTATCTATGGAACATGATAAAGATGACACCTGTTCATGGAAGGAAAATTAAAAGAGAACAGATGTGTGGAAAGATCAATGTATATAGTGACTAAACCAATCCAGGACGGTCATAGTAGAGAATGAGAAAGAACGAGCCAAGTAGTGTATTATACATACATCCTGCTGGGTAAATAAGCCAATAAATATGTCATTGTTTAAGTGTTTTTCCACGTGGGTGCAGTGAATTTACAATAGAAGTCCAATGTAATGCATGCAATAATTGCAAGTATCAAAATATCCGAGCCATTATATAAACACCTGTAAAGTATCCTTCAGCTTGTCTCGTCTTAAAGGATTTGGCATTTTGAACAAAGCTTTCATTCCCCCCTATCTTGAGGTAGAGATGGATGGCCCTATTGACATTTCTCTAGTACACACGATAATCCTCAAGGCATATTAGGTAGGTAAGGGACCCCACCTTGTAGATAGTTGCTGGAGGTATGTAGCTTTATCTTTCTGTGCTTTATTTGTAAATTTTCAGCAATACTCCATTCTTGTCTAACCGCTCGGTCTCGTAGTACCTAGCCCTACTCAGATGTACTGGCCACGGATAAGTATGGTGCTATATCAAGAAAAAAAATAATCTAAATCTAGAACACAAACAAATATTAGTCAGCTCAGAGTAAAATAAGGCATGTCTACTATTACAAATAATGGCAATCATGTCTCGGGTGGTTTAGGTGCCTTTTTCCTATGTAGCTATGTACCCATATGTAGCTATGTACCCATCCTTGCTTATATCCTAAATGAACAAGTTAGAATTCTGGGATTTCAGTAAAGCACCAAATATGTAACATGATTTCTGTTCCCAGGGAATAAATGTCAAATGTCAGGGAATAAATGTCATTTCTTAATTTGTTAAATCATAAAAACATGGAAAAAAATGCATTAGCCTGAAAAAAACCACTGATTTTAAAGTCAGGAAAGTGAAAAGTTGAAATTGGAATACAGTCTTTAAAGGAAAATGACAATTGTTTGGGTTTAAGTTCATAATAAAAACACAAAATGCATTATACTTCAAATCATTAGTATAATTAAATCAAAATGCTACAAATTGCTGAAAAGGAACCTAGAAATGTTTACTTTAGCAAGGGTATGTCAGATCACTTTCACGCATTATATCCTAAATGTAGTCCCCTATCATCATGCTTTCATTGTAGTCCCCCTGATAACGAAGTTCAAAACGTAGAATATCTTGATGAAAACGCTCTCCTTGCTGCTCTGAATAGGCTCCCACTGTACATTAAAACGGGCCATGCTTTTTTTGTTTTCTTTTTTGGAGGAGGAGTTTGGGAAACTTCACACTCCATAACTTTCTTGATTTGAGGGCCAACGAAAACGCTAGCTTTAACTTTTGCTTCTGAAAGCTTTGGGAAGAGATCTTGTAGATACTTGAATGCCACAGATTCCTTGTCGAAAGCTGTGACACATTGTTTCAGGAGGCCTAGTTTGATGTGCGAAGATGGCATTAGTATCTTTCGAGGGTCCACAAGTGGCTCCCATTTAATACTATTCCCCACAGGAAATCCAATATGGTCTAGGCTAATGTACTTTAGTGTCCCTGCTATCCCAAAAAACAGAAAGCATGGAAACTTAGTATACCCTCCTTTGAAATGTTATCACTAAGGGGTTCTGCAGTTCATTGGCGTTTGTAATTTTACAGAAAATTCTATGGCCTCATGCTCATGGCAGCTGCAAACAAAGGCCCAAGTCCATCAAGACCAGCATTTTTCACACCGGTCTCGATAAGGAGGCGTGCTGGTGTCAGATGCTCCTGATTCATTATGAAGCGCATGCCCGCTGCATCTGACAAGTGGTGTGCACCTCAATATAAATCTTATGCTGCCACTCAAGTTTAAAGAGTGGGGCTGACCACACCCAGCTAGGCCCACTTTGCCGGAGCTGGGCACAACTGGAACAAGTGTTTATCAAGATTAGGGACCAAGGCCCGAGAATATTTTTCAGCATGAAGTATATGCGTTATTCCCATTAACAAATTTTATTAGGGTATAGAAAAAAACACACCAGCAGTATAAAAAGTATTTTGACCATCACGTCACAATAAACATGATACAATATAGACATACAATGTTTAAAAGAGAGGTTACAAAAATAGGGGATCAAATCGAGGCTCAGGACTTAACTTTGAGACCATATTATGTTCATCCAGGCAGCGCCACACAATAAATGAAATAAGATGCTTGCTGTCCATAAACGTCCAGATCGATGTATACCGATGCTCTCCAAAAGTCCCCTTAGTTCTTATAATAACAGAGATGAGACATCAAATCCTTCAATTTAGCAGAAGTGAGCCATCAATTTCATGGTAGATTTACAACAGTCTCCACCTCGACGCGTTTCCCCACATGCTATACATGTGGTTCATCAGGAGGCCAGGGAGATGAGGTACTAGATATGCAGATCAATGGAGTCGAGGTGGAGACTGTTGTAAATCTACCATGAAATTGATGGCTCACTTCTGCTAAATTGAAGGATTTGATGTCTCATCTCTGTTATTATAAGAACTAAGGGGACTTTTGGAGAGCATCGGTATACATCGATCTGGACGTTTATTGACAGCAAGCATCTTATTTCATTTATTGTGTGGCGCTGCCTGGATGAACATAATATGGTCTCAAAGTTAAGTCCTGAGCCTCGATTTGATCCCCTATTTTTGTAACCTCTCTTTTAAACATTGTATGTCTATATTGTATCATGTTTATTGTGACGTGATGGTCAAAATACTTTTTACACTGCTGGTGTGTTTTTTCTATACCCTAATAAAATTTGTTAATGGGAATAACTAGTGATGAGCGAGCATGCTTGTCACTACTCGGTACTCGCACGAGTATCGCTGTACTCGGGCTGCTCGGCGGGGACCGAGTAATCTCGCGATACTCGTGCTGTACTCGTGGTCTTCATTTCTGCATGTTGGCGCTCTTTTGAGAGCCAGCCCTCATGCAGGGATTGGCTGGCAGACCACTGCAATGCCACAGCCCTGTTAGTTGTGGAATTGCAGTGATTGGCCGGCCTGCACAGCGTGACCGAGCCTTTATAATCGGCCGGCGCGCTGTGCTCTGCTCACAACTATCCAGACAGTCAGTGCAGGGAGAGTGTCGCTGATTCAGGGAAAGCTTTGCGGCCCTTTATAGTTAGTTCCGGAGCAGGGCTGCAAACAGTGTGACCAGAAGTCCTTCTCAGGACTATTCTAGTTGTATACAGGCAGGCAGGGTATAGCCAGGTCGGAGTACAGTAGCAGAGTCCTTCTCAGGACTATTGTTGCTATATACAGGCAGGGTATAGCCAGGTCGGAATACAGGCTAGTGACCAGAAGAGTCCTTGTCAGGACTATTGTAGCAGTATACAGGCAGGCAGGCAGGGTAGTGGTGACCGTATACCAGCCTTCATCATATCTGGGGCTGGTGTACACAGTGTAAAACAGTCCAGATAGTGTCAGACTTCTCAGTAATTGTCGCTCCTAAAAACCAGTTAGGTTCTTATTGCGTCCGTGCTTGCATTTAAAAACAGCATGTGTGTGGCAGTCGGTGGCAGCGTCAGGCTCCATATTGTCCCTGGATAGAGACGTGCATGATGGCCTGTAAACATGAAGTGCCCATTGTAAGGAAGTGGGTCTATTGTAGTATAGCCCTTAGGCAGGGCAGCCAAAAATTGGGAGGCTCCACGTTGTCCCTGGATAGAGACGTGCATGAGGGCCTGTAAACCTGAAGTGCCCATTGGAAGGAAGTGGGTCTATTGTAGTATAGCCCTTAGGCAGGGCAGCCAAAAATTGGGAGGCTCCACGTTGTCCCTGGGTAGAGACGTGCATGAGGGCCTGTAAACCTGAAGTGTCCATTGTCAGGAAGTGGGTGTATTGTAGTATAGCCCTTAGGCAGGGCAGCCAAAAATTGGGAGGCTCCACGTTGTCCCTGGGTAGAGACGTGCATGAGGGCCTCAAAACATTGTTCCCATTGCAAAGGAGCGGGTCTCCTGTCGTTGTAATGTCCATTCTGCAAAGAATGGGCGAAAAAATTTACCACTGGGGGTATACCTGAAACAAAGGCCTAAGTATTGCAATTTGTAACGGTCATCATCATGGTGGCGCCTGAGGAGAAGGAGGAGCAGTCCAGCGATTATCCAAAGTCCAGAAGTGTGTACCCATGGGTGAGTGGAGGTACATGGCAAACTTTAAATTCCGCTCTCATTTGCTGGTGGTGTGGTGAAGTCTGGCCCAATCCAACCCTTGTTCATCTTGATCAGAGTCAGCCTGTCAGCATTTTCAGTTGACAGGCGGGTGCGTTTATCTGTAATGATTCCACCTGCGGCACTAAAAACACGCTCTGACAAAACGCTAGCAGCAGGGCAGGCCAGGACTTCCAAGGCGTAAAGAGCCAATTCATGTCACGTGTCCAGCTTGGATACCCAATAATTGTAAGGCACAGAGGAATGTCGGAGTACAGTTGTTCGATCTGCAAGGTACTCATTCAGCATCTGGGCAAACTTAGGATTTCTTGTGGCACTACCCCGCACCTCAGGGGCTGTGGTACGTGAGGGGCTGAGAAAACTGTCCCACATCTTAAAGACTGTTCCCCTACCTCTGGCGGATTGGACTTGTGCCTCTCTCGGCTGTACGCCTCGGTTGTCCACTGATTCATGACCTATGCCGCTAGCGTTTTGTGAGGGGAATGCTTTGCCTACTTCCGTGACTATGGCCTTCTGGAACTGCTGCATTTTGCCTGACCTCTCCGCCTCGGGAATAAGAGACATAAAGTTCTCCTTTTAGCGTGGGTCTAACAGTGTTACCAACCAGTAATGATTGTCGGCCAAGATGTTCTTAACGCGAGGGTCACGAGACAGGCAGCTTACCATAAAGTCAGCCATGTGTGCCAGACTCTTAACAGCAATCACTTCAGTATCCTGACCAACACGATGACTGAACATGCTGTCCTCCTCCTCCTCCTCCTCATCTACCCTGTCCTCTGGCCAGCCACGCTGAACCGAGGATATGACTGCATGTCATATCCTCAATTTGGCCAGAGAGTTGCTCCATGTCTTCATCCTCCTCCTCGTCATAGTCCTCCACTGCACGTTGTGATGAGACGAGGCTGGGCTGTGTGTTATCATCACCCACACCCACTACTGTTTCTTGCTCAAACTCATCGCGCTCCGCCTGCAATGCATCATGGTTGTTTTTTGAGCAGAGACCATTTTAGAAGGCAGAGAAGCGGTATGGTGACGCTAATAATGTCGTCATCGCCGCTCACCATCTTGGTGGAGTCCTCAAAGTTTTGGCGGATGGTGCATAGGTCGGACATCCATCTCCACTCCTCAGGTGTTATGTGTGGAGTTTGACCCATTTCCCGACGGCTTAGGTGATGCAGGTACTCAACAACTGCCCTCTTCTGCTCACATATCCTGACCAACTTGTGCAGAGTTGAATTCCAACGCGTGGGGACATCACACACCAGTCTGTGTGCCGGAAGATGCAAACGGCGTCTTAAGCCGGCAAGGCCGGCTGAAGCAGTAGGTGACTTTCGAAAATGTGCAGACAGGCGGCGAACTTTTACCAGCAGATCAGACAGCTCTGAGTATGACTTTAGAAACCGCTGAACCACGAGGTTGAGCACATGGGCCACGCATGGAACATGTGTCAGCTGGCCTCGCCTCAAAGCCGCCACCAGGTTCCGGCCATTGTCACACACGACCTTTCCTGGCTTTAGGTTCAGAGTTGTGAGCCAGTGATCTGCCTGCTGTTTCAGAGCTGTCCACACCTCTTCTGCATTGTGGGGTTTGTCACCTATGCAGATTAGCTTCAGCACTGCCTGTTGCCGCTTCGCCGAGGCAGTGCTGCAGTGCTTCTGTGTCGCCCTGGACAAGCCAGGGGCCACAGAGCACAACACTTAAACACCCCACACTCCCTGCAGGCATATCATAGTCAAAACACAAAATCCTTGTTGCCTTCCCCAGGGGCTGTTGTCCACACCAGGGTGTGGAGCCAGGCGGTTGGTCTCCACCCACCGAGGAGGAGGGAAAACACAGGCAGTGAGAGTTAAGCTAAGGAAGTGGAAGGAGGAAAGTAGTAGAGAGGAGAAAAGTGACAGCAAAGAGCCTGAAGTTGGTCCGGGTGTGTGGCCCGGACAGGACAGCAAGGTTGGCAGGATGTGGTGACCGTCTGCAGTGGAGGCCGATTGGAGGCTGCCGTAAGGACCGTGGACGGGTGGTGACCCGGCCGTACCGGACCGGTATACAAAGAGAAGCCAGCACCATTGGCAGGGGCCTTTCGGATCCCGGCAAGGCTTGGTGTCGCCGTGAATTTGCCAAATCCGTTAGTGAAGGGAACCTCAGGGTTTCCAAACAGCCAAGTCCAGATAGAAGGCAACCGTACAACCGTGAAGGGGAGACACAGCCACCGCCAAGGGCAACCGTCTCCCAGGGCCAGCGCCTGTGGGCAAAAGGGGCTCCTCCGGCCCATATCCAGGTCGGGGAGCGGGTTACCGTTGGGAAACCATCACTACCAACACTTAACTTAGGTGCAGGGAGAGACAGTCATCACTAACCTGCAGGGAGGAACAACCGCAGCCGTCCGAGTGACCCGTCCATCCAGCCACTTGTTTTACCGTGAACTGTGTCATCATCATTGGGCTGAGTGAGTACCTCCGTGCCGTGCGGCACAGCGCTGCCCCTGCGACCCTGCACCTCATCAGGCCCCGCAACCCGCCTGTCATCCATGTCTACCCCATCACCAGGCCCCGGGACAACCAACCCCCCTACCCACGGAGGGGAGAAATAACAACAAAGCTGCTCCCTGTCACAGGCTCCCGGGATCCCCGTCCAGAGCAGCGGTGGTGTCCACACAATCACCACAACTGTGGGTGGCGTCACGGACAATATCCCCAAAACCCAAACCACCCCTTTTCACTCACGGGCGAGTAGCGCCGCTCGAGTCCCCGGGATCCGGCCATCGCTCGAGCCAACGAGCAGCAGCAGCCGTAGAGCAGCGTCAGCCGGACCCGAGCAGTGGGAGAGCGCACCGTCCCCTCCTCCGCCCGCGACACTTCCAGCTTGGGACTGGTGTGGAGGGTAAAGTGGATCAGGATGCGCAGGAGGAGGAGGAGGCTGAGGAGCATGACATTCCGGAGCTGTAGAGTGTGTGTGAAACCCTGACTGAGGTAGGGCCTGCAAAACTTGGTGTGTGAAGGACGTGTTCCGTCCCTCGCTCAGACTGGGTCCCAGCTTGCACAATATTAACCCAGTGTGACGTCAACGAGATGTAGCGGCCTTGCCCACATGCACTTGTCCACGTGTCTGTGGTTAGGTGGACTTTGGCTGAAACAGCGTTGTTCAGGGCACGTGTGATGTTTTGTGACACGTGGTTATGCAATGCGGGGACGGCACACCGGGAGAAATAGTGGCGGCTGTGGACCGAGTAACGTGGGACAGCTGCCACCATCAGGTCGCGGAATGCTTCTGTCTCAACCAGCCTAAAAGGCAACATTTCCAGCGCAAGCAGTCGCGAAATGTTAGCATTTAGAACTGTGGCATGTGGGGTGTTGGCAGTGTATTTGCGCCTGCGTTCAAAGGTTTGCTGAATGGATAACTGAACGTTGCGCTGGGACAAGGACGTGCTTGATGATGGTGTTCTTTCTGCGTAGGCAACTGCAGGTGCAGGAGTGGAGGAGGCTTGTTCGCAGGCAGCATGGACAGGGGATTGGCTCGCATGCACAACCAGCGAAGACGTAGCAGTGACATCAGCAAGCACTGCTCCTCGACTCTGTTGTACTTCCCACAAAGTCGGGTGCTTGGCTGACATGTGCCTGATCATGCTGGTGGTGGTCAGGCTGCTAGTTTTGGTACCCCTGCTGATGCTGGCATGGCAGGTGTTGCAAATGGCCTTTTTAGAATCATCTGGAGCCAACTTAAAAAACTGCCAGTGTCAGAGTTCCGGGTTTTCCAGTTTTCTTTTGAAAGAGCTTGCCCTTTGTTAACATGGAGTTTTCTGTTCTGTTGCCCTACTTCCTGTCCATCTGTTTAAAAGCCGCCCCTAAAGCTTAGTCCAGTGCCTGAGTATACTGCTTCCTGTGTGCTCCTGCCCTGCTGCTTTTGGTTCCTGATTGTTATTCGGATCCTCTTGGAAAACAACCGACACCGACTCTGGACTTCATCTGGTATCATCTAGCTGTGCCCGGACTCCGTTTGCCGTCTTTGGTCGGCACTTCTGCCCGGTTCCTTCCGTTTAATACCACTCTGGACTCACATCACGTACGGACATTTTTGGACTTACCTATTGCCCTTTTGTGTCCCGGCTGCTGCGCATTTAGGGCTTCTGGGGTGATTGCCAGACAGTCCCTGTAGAGGGGTTCGCTCTTGGTGGTCTCCCTGGGGGAGTCCGGTGCGCGGTCCCGGGAATTCCCTTTCGCTCCGTCCCTGGAAGGTATTTCTTGTATTTATGTTCTACTGTGTTTTTGTTCCGTTTATGTACATATTTGCTGGTTGCATATTATAAACGTCTTGCACCAAGAACTCGTCTCTGGTTGTCATTGCCCTAACGCAATCGAAATCCTCAATACATACAATAGTATTACAGCCAGACTCGGGAAGACCTAACATTTGTACAGGCACCTTGTGTCGTGTTGTTCCGGGGAACAGTTGCCTGACGTCTGCCTGGGGCCACCACTCTGCTTCTTACTGCCTGTTGTGATGCTACGCCTCCCTCCCCCTGTGCACTGCTGTCCTCGCTCTGCATATCCTCCTGCCAGGTTGGGTCAGTTACTGGATCATCCACCACGTCGTCTTCCTCTTCCGCACCCTGCTCCTCCTCCTGACTTCCTGACAATTGTGTCTCATCATCGTCCACCCCTTGTTGAGACACGTTGCCAACTTCGTGAGAACGTGGCTGCTCAAATATTTGGGCATCTGTACATACAATCTCGTCATGGCCCACTTCAACAGGAGCTGGCGAGAGGCCAGAATTTGTGAATGGAAACGTGAACGAACAGCTCTTCTGAGTGTCCAAGTGTGGGATCAGTAATGTCCGTGGACGTGTACTCGGCCTGGTGGTAGGAAGGAGGATCAGGTTCTGAAATGTGCGGTGCAGTATCACGGCTACTGACACTTGACCGTGTGGAAGACAGAGTGTTTGTGGTGGTGCCAATCTGACTGGAAGCATTATCCGCTATCCAACTAACAACCTGTTGACACTGGTCTTGGTTCAAGAGCGGTGTACTGCTGCGGTCCCCAAGAATTTGGGACAGGACGTGCGAGCGACTAGATGTGGCCCTTTGTTGTGGCGAAATTAGAGCTTGCACACAACCTCGGTCTGTGCCTGCACCACCATCACGTCCACTTCCTTGTTCGTTGACAACGCCCTTGCGCATTTTGCAATGCTGTGCTGATGTGTATTCACTAGACTTGTGCGTTATATCCAAGTTTTTGCAAAACTCACACAAATGCAGCGGAAAGCTGCCACCAACAGGCACACACGTGCGGTTTTTAAATGCAAGCACGGAGGCACTAAGAACCTAACAGGTCTCTATCCAGGGACAACGTGGAGCCTCCCAATTTTTGGCTGCCCTGCCTAAGGGCTATACTATAATACACCCACTTCCTTACAATGGGCACTTCAGGTTTACAGGCCCTCATGCACGTCTCTATCCAGGGACAACGTGGAGCCTCCCAATTTTTGGCTGCCCTGCCTAAGGGCTATACTATAATACACCCACTTCCTTACAATGGGCACTTCAGGTTTACAGGCCCTCATGCACGTCTCTATCCAGGGACAACGTGGAGCCTCCCAATTTTTGGCTGCCCTGCCTAAGGGCTATACTATAATACACCCACTTCCTTACAATGGGCACTTCAGGTTTACAGGCCCTCATGCACGTCTCTATCCAGGGACAACGTGGAGCCTCCCAATTTTTGGCTGCCCTGCCTAAGGGCTATACTATAATACACCCACTTCCTTACAATGGGCACTTCAGGTTTACAGGCCCTCATGCACGTCTCTATCCAGGGACAACGTGGAGCCTCCCAATTTTTGGCTGCCCTGCCTAAGGGCTATACTACAATAGACCCACTTCCTTACAATGGGCACTTCAGGTTTACAGGCCATCATGCACGTCTCTATCCAGGGACAACGTGGAGCCTCCCAATTTTTGGCTGCCCTGCCTAAGGGCTATACTATAATACACCCACTTCCTGACAATGGACACTTAATGTTTTGAGGCCCTCATGCACGTCTGTATGCAGGGGCATTGGTGAACCTCACAATTTTGGACTGCCCTGGCAAAGGAAAATACTACAAAGACTCACTTCCTCAAAATGGGCACATTAGACTCAAGAGGCCTTCATGTACGTCTCTTCTCAGAGACATCGGAGTGCCACACAATGTTTTCACGTAAAATCTTTCATGTATTAATCTCAAAAAGTAACATACCCAATAGTGAGATAGAGCTGGTGTATGTGCCCTTAACATTTCCGCCATGAAAAATCATTTTGGGGTCATTTTGGAAGGTTTTCTGGTGAGTCCGTAAAAATGGCGTAAAACGCGGACAAAATTGTTCACAGCTGTGACTTTTCAGTGATAAATGCTTCAAGGGGTCTTCCCCATGCTGTTGCCATGTCATTTGAGCACTCTTCTGAGACTTTTGTGACATTTTTAGGGTTTCTCCATGCTGCCGGGGGGTCATTTCACAAAAATACTCGGGTCTCCCATAGGATAACATTGGGCTCGTTGCTCGGCCCGAGTACACGAGTATCTTGGGAGGCTCGGCCCGAGCTTCGAGCACCCGAGCTTTTTAGTACTCGCTCATCACTAGGAATAACGCATATACTACTTACAACTGGAACAAGAACACCAAAAGTTGTTACATTTTAGGGCAGTCTTGCGTTGCTTTAAAGTTTGTGGCTTTTGTAAGCTTTTCAAGCCAGAATTATGGAGTAAAAGTTGATGAATCGGGGCCAAATTATGTGGATATCATACAACCCTAATGCCAAAAATATGCTGTGTAAAACGTAAAGAAATTAACGAATGCAATAATTAGGAAATCTCCTATAGTCATTTTATATACAAAACACAGATCACAAGTTGAAAGTTAGATATGTTCACGTTATTTTAGAAAAATTACTTATCTAGAAGCTGATCGCAGCAACACATCTTAAAATAGTTGGGGCAAGGTTAACAAAAGGTTGGAAAGGTAAGTGGTACTAATGAAAAACACCTACAGGATCAAAGTTATAGGACACTGTATAAAAATCTGTTAGGCTAGGTTCGCACACTGCGTCTTTTTGACGCTGCGTTTGTGCGTTTTTGGCCGCTAAAAACGCACAAAAACGCACCTGCGTCGAAAAAACGCATCCAAAAACGCACGCGTTTTTACCGCGATTTGGTGCGTTTTTGGCTGCGTTTTGCTGCATTTTTGATCTCTGCGTTTTGCTGCGTTTTTCAAATGCATTGCATGGGCGGAAAACGCAGAAAAACGCAGGAAAGAACTGACATGTCCATTTTTTTTTTTAACTCAAAAACGCAGGTAAAAAAAAAAACAGATGTGTGTGGACAGCAAAAATGAAAACTCAGACTTTGCTGGGGAAGCAAAGTCCTGCAGTTTTGAGGCCAAAAACGCACCCGAAAAACGCGCAAAAGCGCCGCGAAAAAGGCACTGTGCGCACATAGCCTTAGAGAGTCTCTCAGAAGAAACGATGGTCAGAAGTTCACTGATCTGTGAACAACGGTCTAAAAATTGTGGAATAATTTCAGAAAAATTCTCTTCAATGTACAATTTCAAAGAAATTAAATATACCACCATCTACAGTACATATCAGAATATTCAGCAATTCTGGAGAAACCCGTGTGTACAAAGAACAAGGGTGAAGGTCAAAATTGGATGCTCATGATCTATGGAACCTCTGGCAGCACTGCATTAATAATGGGCATAATTCAGCCATGCAAATCACTGCATGGACTCAGCATCACAACCTGCCATGAACTTCAAAAATTAAAGTGAAACCTCTATCATACCAAGAAGCCATATACTGTATCAACAATTCAGAAACACTGACGTTTTCTCTGGGCCAAACATAATTTAAAGGGAACCGATCACCAGGTTTTCCCTTATAACCTACGGCCACCACCAGTGAGCCCTTATATACAGCATTCCGGAATACTGTATATAAGAGCCCAGTCCTCCCTATAGAGTGTAAAAAAACAAAACACCTTGATTTACACTCACCTAGGGGGCGGTCCTGTCTGATGGGTATCGCTGGTCTCTGTCCACCACCTCCTCCTCCTCAGCCCCATATGCATGATGCATATCCTGCGCCATCCACACAAAGGCCGCCATTGCACTCCTGTGCATGTGCACTTTGATCTGCCCAGCTAAGGGCAGAGGAAAGTACTGTAATGCACAGACACGAGGAAAGGTCAAAGACAGGAGCGCAATAGAGGCCTCTCTGAATGACACAGGGCACATCATGCACACAGGGCTGGGAAGGAGGATACAAAATCGCACAACATGGAGGAGGCACCGGACTGAGACCACCAACACCCATTGGACTGGACCGCCCCCCTAGGGGAGTATAATAAATGTGTTTTTTTACATTCTACAGAGCAGCCTAGTCTCTAATATACAGCATTCTAGAATGCTGTATATAAAGAGCTCATTGGTGGTGGCCAGAGCTGATAAGGGAAAAACCTGGTTAACTACAGTATCTGTAATTGTACTTTTCTCCCCTACTTCCTGTATGATGGCGCTTCAATTGAGAATCCTAGTGCGTGCTCATTACTACTGATCAGAGAATGCACTGTCATTGTGCACATCACACAATGACCGCACGCAGAGGCAGAGCAGCTACTGAATCAAGATTCACTCATGACACTTTGCTTCAGGGAGAAGCAGAGGCTGTGACAGTGACCAGAGAAACCTGGACTCATATACAGTAGTATTCTGGAATGCTGTATATAAGAGCGCACTGGTGGTGGCCACAGCTCATAAGGGAAAAATCTAATGACCGGTTCCATTTAAATAGGAGGTAAAATGGAAAACTGTTCTGTAGTCAGGTGAATCAAAATCTAATATTTCTTATGGAAACTACATACGCCGTGTCCTGCTGACTCAAAAGAGAGATAGACTATCCAGCTTATCACTGCACAGTTGAAGATCCACCTGCACCCTTAATGATACAGTGTTGTATTAGTGCATATGGCATAAGTAGCTTCCATATTCTGAAATGCACCATCAATACTGAGCATTATATAGAGGCTTTAGAATCATATAAGCTCCCTTCCAGACAATGTCTATTTCACAGAAGGCCTTGTGTATTTCAGAAATATAATGCTACACCACATACTTCATTCATCATTCATCATAACAGCATGGCTTCACAGAAGAGTTCAGATGATGAACTTGCCACCTGCAGTCCAGACCTCTCACAAATAGAAAACATTTGGCGCATTATCAAATGAAAAATCTGGCAAGGAAGATCCTGGACTGTGCAGCAGCTAGAATCCTACATCAGCTAAGAATGGGAAAACTTTCATCTCCTAAATATCCAGCAAATAGTATCGTACTTCGCTCATGTTGTAAAAAGACAATAGTAGACATGGCCTGTTACAACCTTTTTTTTTTTTTTTCTTTTTTATTAAAAAAGACGTGTTGTTGCCATCAAGATTTAATTTGATTACTTTTTCAAATGAACTCAAAAAGATCTAATTTAAATTTCCGATATGTTATGTTGTGAATAAAATATGGATATAAGTGATTTCCAAACACCTAAATGATTGCATTTCCTTCTCCCAGCAAAGTGAGATTTCCATTCTGCTGTCCACACTGGGCATCTTTTTTTGGCTGCATTTAAGAAGATTCAGCCAAGATGCAGCATGTCAATTCTTTTTGTGTTTTTCTAGACTTTTTGAGCCCTTCCAGTCAGTCAGTAGATGTGACTGAAACGCATTAGAAAAATGCGGTAAAAACACAAAAAAAAACGTGTTTTTTTAATGCATTTTTTTGGGGCGAAATGCGCTGCATCTTTGTGTTTAAGAAAGGTTATGTTCACACACTGCATCCTAACAAAGCGTTTCAACTTATTTGGAATTGGGCACGCATTAGGACTCTTTACAACTTGGAATTGGCACGAAGCTTCCATAATGTAGTCATGCGGCCGATATATCCACATATTCCTAATGGATGTGACAATTCCAGGCGGTTGGAGGCTGATATTTTTAGGCCGAGTCTCTCCAGCCTGCGACTACAGCCTCAGCTGTCAACTTTATCGTGGCTGGGTATGAAAATTAGGGGGACCGCACGTCGGCTTTTTTAAATTATATGTAAATAATTTAAGAAAAAAAAAAAACGCATGCAGCTCCTCTTAGGCCGGAGTCAAGTCACACTTGACGGACTTGCACGAGTCTAGCATCGCATCATCCAGCACGGTCGCACACTCGCCTGACAGGAGCGGGGTTGGCTGCATATAGTTCTATGCAGGTACGAAGTAATCCACACGAGATCCCACGGCGATTCAGCTCTGCTACATCTGAACCTTACAGCAAGCGGCCTAGGGCACGACCGCTAGCTGTGCGCTCCAGAGAATGAACCGTGATGAGTGGTGACTGGATGCAGGGAGATGTGTCACACAGGCTGGGGGCGCGTCTGGCTGCAACCAATCACAGAGGCCAGGACGGTCGGTGGGCAGGGAAAGCTATGCATATGAAATGAGCGGTCCATGGAGGCCACAGGAGCAGCATGGAAGCAGCGTATAGCCGGGCCGAAGCATCGCTTCATTCTTATTTTCTTTATTTTTCCTTTATTTTTATTTTTTTCTCGAGTGTCAGATCCAGATCAAACATCCGGAGTCCCAGGCCCGGCACCCGGGCAACGTTAAAACCGCGCGGATCCAGACTTTTTCAGTCCCGGTCCGCTCAGCCCTAATTTGTGCTATAAGTTTGTGATAGCATTTAAAAGAAAAACAAACTTCATAATGAGATATTGAGGTTTTCATGAGCAAATATGAGCAAACCCGAGGTTCAGTGTTCAGTTTTCGTACCGAACATAGACTTTACCAAAAAAACATAGTTTGGGTTCGGAGGCTTTACGTATGCAAACCACTTGAGCCACCATTGCTGTGCTCGGGTACGTGCGGTGCTCAGCCAAGTGGGAGCTGCTTGCAGTGTTTGAATAGCTCACACTTGGGGTAAGAACCGAGTCATCGGATGTAATGTACGTGCAAAAAAAAAAAAAAAAAAAGCCAGCCCACCCATCCCCGGAAGTGATCAGTTTCTGGCTGGCTGCATGTGTGCGGAGACCTGGACTTCCCAATTAGTGACTCCCATAAAGCTTCAGGTCAAGTCCAATTCCCAAACCAAAACTATCTGACGTGTCCAGCTGAACCCATCGAACCTTCACGGGTTCGCTCATGTCTATTCATGAGTAAAATATATCTTTTCCAGACACTTTCCAGATATGCTGTAATGTAACCTTCTCCACATTACGGTGCTATGTAATATATTAGCCTTCTGGTTAGCTGTGCAACAGCTCTTGGGGAGCAGTAAATACAGTCACACGGTCACACGGTATTAGGCTGCTTTCACTCATCCGGCTGTAGCAGTGCGGCACAATCCGGCGCTCTGCTGAAAAAACTAAAGTTTTTTTTTGCCGCTGGTTTCGTTTTTTCCAGCATTGACTTGCATTGGCGCCGCATTGTGCTGCATGGGCTTGCGTTCCGTCCGGTTTTTGCCGCATGCGGCAGATTTAGACGATGCGGCGGCCGGATGGAACGTTCCCTGGCACGTTTTTTGCTCCAGCAAAAAAAAAAAAAAAAAAAACACACGCATCGCGCCGCATCCAACCGATGCGGCGCATTTTTCAAGGCATCCCTATGGACGCCGGATGCGGCGCGATGCGGAAAAAAAAAAAAAAAAGCATCCGGCTGCCGCATGCGGTTTTGTCCACTGCGCAAAAACTTATGCAAAGGATGCGGTGTTTTCACCGCATCCGTTGCATAGGTGTCACAGCCGGATTGAGCCGCACGGCTCAAACCGGATGTGTGAAAGCAGCCTTATCCAGCTTTACCAGAAACATAAAAGACATGACAGTGCGGAATAACTCAAGGAGGAAAGTTAAATTTCAAAATCTTATGGTACAAAATGTACCAACGACATTTAATCATAGTTGCCACCCTGCTTACCATGGGTGGAGATATTACACCAGTGTAAAGTTCATTTTACTACATGAATCCCACCCTAAACATAAAGGAAATGTATTAGTGGGCAAAACACCAGGCCAATCTGTATATATCATGGCACAAGTGACCTACAGAAGGTCTTATAAATGACTGGTTGTCTAGATATAACCGCCATTACGGAATCTTGGCTCTTACAGCATCAACCTCTCTCTCCAATAAAAAATGTCCACGTGAATAGTAGCAGTAGATAAATCTAATACAAACTAAAAAGTGACTGCTGCTCAAACAGTAGCTCGCAGGTTGAGTACAGCCTCTGTCTAGCTATAGCCTCCATGGAAGGGAGTCAAGAGATGTAGGGAGGGAGCACACAGGCAGCAGAAGGACCAGAAGTCAAGAGAGCGTGAGAGAGGAGGGGGAAGAGGTGGAAAAACTGCTGGTGGAAGAGAGATTGAAAATCCTGAAGGGGGAAGGGTGTTAAGCAGAGAAGCTATGAAAAATCTTTTACAAACTTTGAGAAATGTGAAATGTAGGGAATGTACTGGAACAACCGTCTCCCCACAGTGTCCGTTGGAAGAGATTAGGAATTCTTACAGCTTTCAGGGTTTTTG
Organism: Anomaloglossus baeobatrachus; assembly: GCF_048569485.1. Taxonomy (NCBI): domain Eukaryota; kingdom Metazoa; phylum Chordata; class Amphibia; order Anura; family Aromobatidae; genus Anomaloglossus; species Anomaloglossus baeobatrachus. The sequence goes on along the minus strand of NC_134354.1, from coordinate 399,464,505 downwards.
CCGCTTAATTATGTAAAAACAAAAGGTCTATTTAAATCAGCTTTAAAGCCGGGAATATTTGAAAAGCCTCGGCTGCTGCGGCATGTCACCAATGCTGCACGTGTACCATTATTCCATTATACGGCTCAATACAAGAGGTGTCATGGCCAGGGCTACATCAAGCCACAGGTCGTGGCCTCCAGAGCTGACAAGTGCAGCAATGCCAACCATCTGGGATCTCTATAGTGTTGAAGCTTTTTTTATCTTGACATTCAACTTGCTTATCTATGCTTTTCAGTTCTCTACTCTTCTCTTTGTATTGTTAAAATGTAGGGTGAAGTGAAGTAAATGAATTCCATCCCTTTTATTACTGTAATATATCATTTTAGACAGCACTGACAGTTGGCACACCCCTCATCTAATCATGTAGCCTAGGGGATAACCTGATAAGAGTCCATCCCTGGGGATATATCTCCCTTGGCTACCAGTCCCCTGTGAAGAGGCACTTCTAGATAATTCTTAGAATAGCTGTATTCTTCTGTGAATGGTTTATAGAACTGATCACAGAATAACTACCATCCCAAACCTTACAGGAATGAGCCTGAGATATTTAAGATGTCGGCACATCATTCTGTTCTGTAAAACATTTACTACAGATAGGTCAATTTTCAACACTGGAAAATGCTGAGCCTTTTACTTCTCAGCAGTGGTCTGCCATCTGTGGTTGGCCATCTAAGGAAAAACTACAACTCCTGCATTAAAATGAGCACATAATTAGTTAGGCTAAGAGCTCAGCCATACGAGTATATAATATAGATGTGTGGTGTCCAAGTAAAAATCATACAGCACACTAACCAGTAAAATTTAATAGGGCTGATCGGATCAGTTTTTTGTCCATATGGGAAATAAAAAAAAAATTGCATCATGGACTATTTTCCTAGTGTAGATTGCAAACTCCATTTGCAGAGGCTCCAAGTGCCAGAACAGAAGAAATGCCCCTCAAGTGACCACATTTTGGAAACTACACCCCTCTGGTATTCATCTATGGGTGTAGTGACGATTTGGTCTCTAGAAGACACCAATGGTGTCAAATACAATGAATGTTGCAGAATTAAAAATTACAAATAAGTCCTTGCTGTGCCCAGTATATTTTAGTGCCCGTACATTATGCCCAGCTCGTGCTTCTGTAATCCTGTACCACGTACATTTAAGCAGGCTCTCCTCACTACCACAATAACAACATCACCGTAGGGTCTACAAACTTCACCCCAGCTTATCTTATGCGAGCAAGACCAGGAAGATTACGGGTACCTTCACACTTAGCGATGCAGCAGCGATCCGACCAGCGATCTGACCTGGTCAGGATCGCTGCTGCATCGCTACATGGTCGCTGGTGAGCTGTCAAACAGGCAGATCTCACCAGCGACCAGTGAACAGCCCCCAGCCAGCAGCGACGTGCAAGCGACGCTGCGCTTGCACGGAGCCGCCGTCTGGAAGCTGCGGAGACTGGTAACATAGTGTTTACATAGTGTTTACATTAGTTACCAGCGCACACCGCTTAGCTGTGTGTGCAGGAAGCAGGGAGCCGCGCACACTGAGCGCTGGCTCCTTGCTCTCCTAGCTGCTGTACACATCGGGTTAATTAACCAGATGTGTACAGCAGCTACATGTGCAGAGAGCCGGAGCCGGCAGCACAGGCAGCGTGAGAGCTGCAGAGGCTGGTAACTAAGGTAAATATCGGGTAACCACCTTGGTTACCCGATGTTTATCTTGGATACAAGCTTACCTCAGCTGTCAGACGCCGGCTCCTGCTCCCTGCTCGCTTCATTTGTCGCTCTCTCGCTGTCACACACAGCGATCTGTGAGTCACAGCGGGAGAGCGCCTTTGAAGAAAACGAACCAGGGCTGTGTGTAACGAGCAGCGATCTCGCAGCAGGGGCCAGATCGCTGCTCATTGTCACACACAGCGAGATCGCTAATGAGGTCACTGCTGCGTCACAAAAAGCGTGACTCAGCAGCGATCTCGGCAGTGAGCTCGCTGTGTGTGAAGCACCCCTACCTGTCGACTTAAGGCCACTTCACAAATAATGAGATCGTGAACGAGATCGTTGCTACGTCACAGTTTCTGTGACGCAACAACGACTTCACTAGCGATCTCGTCATGTTTGACACGTACCAACGATCCGCCCCCTGCTGTGAAATCGTTGGTCGATGCTGAACAGCCTGGGCCATTTTTGGCTCGTTGGAGTCCTGCTGGATCTGTATGTTTGACACCTAGCTAACGATTTCGTTAACAACCTAGATGAGTGAAACGTAGGCGTGTAGTTGCGTCCCCGTTGTGTGACAGGGTCCCGACGATTTACAAGATTGTTATACGGGTCGCATGCTCGTTCCTAAAGTCTGTGTGTGTGTGTGTGTGTGTGTGTGTGTGTGTGACACCTCACATACGATTTCACCAACAACTCCGCAACGATCCGGGAACTATGACGTAGTAGCGATCTCGTTCACGATCTCGTTATGTGTGACTGGACCTTTAGACATGGGAGTCCTAAACCTTGAAGACCATCCACAAAGTGATTGGAATACAGCTCGTTAAGCTCAATACAAGAAGGTTCAAGAATGTGTTGAAAGGAATTTAGATCAAAGTAGGGAAAAACAAGAACGATTACAACAAAAGAGCAAAAGCTGTGCCATTGACCCCTGGAGAAAGGGTACAAAAAAGAAAAAGAAGACTTCACAAACTCAATGATCAATGGGAAGAAGAACCTTACATTGTCCAAACATCTAACTTTGACAACAAAAAAGTCTGTATTAGCAAGGTTTGGAGCGCTGTGGACTTTTGCTCCGTTTTCCAAGCGGAGGACACTCACGTCTCTACAGCATAAATTGACATGCTGCAACTAGGGAAGCCACACCGCATGTCAGCTGTGGAGAATAGAAGCAAAGTGGGCATAGGATTTCTAGAAATTCCATCCACTGTGCTTGTACTGCACAACGCAGTTGTTTGCTTTCTGAACGCTTTCCGTAGCTGTTGCCATGCCAGCGATCGGGTTCCTACGATTAAAGTTACAGGGACCCAATCGCCAGGGACAGGTAAGAGATTCCTCTCCCTGCCATCTGAAGTCTGTGATTGCATAGATCGCAGCATTTAGGGGATTAAACTGCCGGAATCAGCGCAGGGACCGCTCCTGGCAGTGAGAACTGGATTCCGGCTACAAGATAAGCCGGAGACCCAGCGGCAATCATGGGGGTACAGCCCCAATGTAAAAGGTCATGAAGGGGTTAAAAGGGAATCGATCACCAGATTTGCCCCTATAACCTGAGGCCACCACCAGTAAGCCTTTATATACTGCCTTCTCGAATACTGTATATTTAAAAAAAAAAAAAAAAAAGTGTCTAGGCCGCTCTGTGTAACAAAGAAAAAAAAAAGGCCCATCTTTTATTATACTCACCTGCAGGCGGCCAGTTCTGATGGACGTCGCTGATCTTGATCCTGTGCCTCCCATCTTCCTTCCATTGCTATCCTCCTTCCCAGCTCCGTGTGGAGGAGGATTCCTACATTGTTCATACAGAGGCCTGGATTGTGCTCCTGCGCACACGCACTTTAATCTGCCCTGCTGAAGGCAGAGCAAAGTATTTTCTTACGCATGCGAGGGCGGTCTTTGATCTTTCCCTGCGCATTACAGTACTTTGCTCTGCCCTCAACAGGGCAGAGAAAGGTGCGCATGCGCATGAGCACAATGGAAATTTTTTTTATGTTCTACAGAGTGGCCTGGGCTCTTATATACAGTATTCTGGAATGATGTATACAAGAGCTCACTGGTGGTGGCCGCAGCTTATAAGGGACAAATCTGGTGACCGGTTCCCTTTAAAGAGCTCTCTCATGAAAAGTGCTGCACTAGCATAAGTCACCTAAAACAAATAAAAAGTTTCTGTTACTACCTTATACTGCTTTAAGATAGGAGTATAAGCCTGGCAGCAATTTCTCTACAAAATTACCAAGACCTTTAAAAGTTTATTTTGGGTTTATACTGTACAGTTCAGTCATGCGGTTTACTATTGATTTGTAAGGAAGCAAAAAAAAAAAAAAAAAAAGTCACAGCTTGCAACTTCTACTTGTACAACGGCATTACTTTCTATAGCCCAGTTAGGCTAGTTTCAAACTTGCGTTGAACGGTATCCGTTGCATCGCGTTGTGTAACGGATGCAATGGATGTGTTGCATATAGTGGCACAACGGATGCTGCAAAACAACGCAATTAGTTTTGATTTTTTTTTTTTCCAGTTTTACCAGCGGCAGACTATTGTGAACGATCAGCTGATCGCTCCCTGCAGCCGACCGCCGGGTGATCAGCTGAGCGCTGTCACTTGCCGGCGGCCGGGCATGCCAGCGGGCGGGCGCTCAGCTGAGCGCTGTCACTTGCCGGCGCCCGGGCATGCCGGCGGGCGGGCGCTCAGCTGAGCGCTGTCACTTGCCGGCGGCCAGGCATGCTGGCGGCCGGTCGCTCAGCTGAACGTTCGGCCACCGCAAGCCAAAATAAAGTTTGATTTAAAAAAAAAAAAAAAAAAAAAAAAAGAAGAAGAAGAGCATGCGCAGTGAAATCCAGAGGATTCCACTGCTCAAAACCACGTTACATGCTGCGTTCCTCCCGCTGGGCGGAATCAACGGAGCGTCGCCCAGCGGAAGCAACGCAGGTCCTTTTGGTACAATCCGTCACCCATACAAGTCTATGGGAAACAGCGGAATCCGTTAACGGATTCCGCTGTTTTCCAAAAGGGCGGATTGTAACGGAAGGAAATAAACGCAAGTGTGAAAGTACCCTTAGCAAGCCTCAATAACATGGCTATATATTATGGCACCTACAGACCTTACTGTGACCCTGTGTTCTTCAGATTCATACAGAATCCAAATGCCTAATTAACATGGAAAATACCAGTGCCATGTATAAGAATAACTCAGGTACAGCAGACACAATAAGTACATGCACCTACTTTTTACTAATGTTCTCACAAAACTGAAAGCAACCCAATGAGATCCAGGTCCAAGGATATATTTCATTTCTATATTCGATACAAATGTCTTATTACACATCCTACAAACTTTCTAAGTATTTTTCCAATAAGAGAAAGCTCTACAGGCATTGTAAAAGAAAATGTCCACGTGGACTACAATACTAGTAATCAAGCATGGGATATTAAAAGGGTCCCCACACTTGATTGGTTGCTATGGGCAACACTGGGCCTCATGCATTGAAAGCATTACAACAAAGTGTTACAGCTTTCACCGTGTCACAGAAGAGGCTTTTAAACACCACATATCAAAAGTCAATCAAGTGACAATCAACGCAATAGCTGAATTAGTCCCATGTGAGTAGTTCCATACATCACAAAGAGATGAAAACATTTGTATGCGAGTGCGGACTGCTCAGCTACTCACAAAAGAGCTGGGACAACAACCATCCACGGAGGCCCTATAGAGTGGCACATGCATGGCAGGCCAGGGCGCATTGTATTCTGCCTCCTTACATGCCGGTAATAAATCCAGCAATGTTTGACTGAACTACCATAGCTGTGTTTGCTTTGGAGCCTCACACGCTGGGATTGTCAATTGCTTTATATTGTTTGATAGATTTTGTAGAAACAGCATAGATGACGTAGGGGGTCAAGGGCACTCTCGCTGCTGTGGGGCCCAAGGAAAACAGTGACCTCAGTCATAGTTGACACCATCACCCATCTTTGTGGTGTTCATGGGTCCCTTCTCCAAATAGAGAGTGTAACCTGTAGTCTCTTACTCCTTAATAAATACTGATTTCCAGTCTGATAATGTAGCATATTGGCAAGTGGTCATCACTTTGAGGGGTGGGACAATAAATGGGTGCAGAGCTGCGATTGATACCAGTTACAGATATTGACTCTCCACAGATCATACAGCTAAATCTCTATTAGATGGTAACACCCCTTTATACTTAAATTGTATCACCTATTGGACCATAGTCGTACGTCAGAATTCTGTCATAATCCGCTGACATTCAACCAATCCTGTATGTGAAAGGCATGTTTTAGGATACGAAATATAAACATGCAACACTTGCAAATCTGTGCCATGTTGATCGGATCTTAGAGTAAATGGAGTTGTCCATTAGATCATAGGGTTGCAGGCCTATAAAGTAATAATCAGTTGCTACTGACTTCCCCGGGTTCAGCGCTGCTGCTCCTCAGTTGATTGGATACAGTGGAATAGACGTGAAGTCACTGCTATAGCCCATCACTGGGCTCGCAATGATGCCAATCTAGAGACTGAACCCAGTGACTGGTAGCAGTGATGACGGGCGCTGTAAAAGTAATGTCACCGCTGTAGCCTATCAAGAAAGGCTGGAGCAGCAGCACAGATACAGCATTGTAACCATGGAGGGTCACAATATTTTATGGATCCACAGCCCAAAAGGCCACATAACATTAGATACTGGGAAAACCCCTGTATTGGTTATATTAAAGGGGATGTGATCTCTTAGAAATTTCACTGCTGAGCTTCAGTATCTGATACTGGCTACAGAGCTGACATCATGGAGCTTAGTCATTAAGAGCTGCACTGTTGACGTGATATAGTTGCAGCCAATATCAGACAAGGTAAGCAGCGATGGACCTGGGGACAGTAAATTAAGGACAGTTTATTTTAGAACAAACTGCACCCAGGGACTGGGACTTTCTGAAAATGGACAACACCTTTAAGTTTCCTCACAAAAGGCAATTAAAGCACCAGTCCTGCGTTTTGTTTTGTTTGTTTTTTTTCAGTGCTGGAAAACTGCTTTAAATTGAAGATCCCTGCCCCTAGTTTTATACTCACACTGCAGCATCTTGACCTTTTACTGACGCCACTCCGGTCCCCTGGCGCCATTGCCATTTTGTGGCTGTAGATTGTGACTGGCTGAAAGTCACAAGTTACATCACACTCTCTCAATGCATCTCTACGAGAGCAAGAACGAGGCTTTTATAGACTTACATCGAGTGACATCAAGTTCATTCCATGAAACAGTGACGCAGCCGGGCAGGTCAAATACTGCAAAAGAACAATATGTGCGGAGAGATAGAAGCTGAAGATACCAGAGGGTGAGCATAAGGCTAGGTTCGCACACTGCGTCTTTTTGACGCTGCGTTTTTGTGCGTTTTTGGCCGCTAAAAACGCACAAAAACGCACTGGCGTCGAAAAAACGAATCAAAAACGCATGCGTTTTTGCCGAGATTTGGTGCGTTTTTGGCTGCGTTTTGATCTCTGCGTTTTGCTGCGTTTTTCCAATGCATTGCATGGGGGGAAAACGCAGAAAAACGCAGAAAAGAACTGACATGTGCATTTTTTTTTTTTTAACTCAAAAACGCAGGTAAAAAAAACAGATGTGTGCGGACAGCAAAAATGAAAACTCAGACTTTGCTGGGGAAGCAAAGTCCTGCAGTTTTGAGGCCAAAAACGCCGCGAAAAATGCACTGTGCGCACATAGCCTATAACCGGGGTTAGGGAATTTAGATTAGAAGCACACCTCCAGCAGTAAAATAAAAAATAAGTGGAGCTTTTAGGGGGTAAATGATATTTAGCTTGTTACATATACAGTGAGTACGGAAAGTATCAGACCTCTTTACATTATTCATGGTTTCATTGCAGCCATTTGGTAAATTCAAAAAAGTTCATTTTTTCTCATTAATGTACACTCTGCACCCCATCTTGTTAGAAAAAAAACAGAAGTGTAGAATTTTTTTATTTTAAATGTATTAAACAAGAAAAAACTGAAATATCACATGGTCATATGTATTCAGACCCTTTGCTCAATATGGAGTAGAAGCACCCTTTTGAGCTAGTACAGCTATGGGTTTTCTTGGGAATGGATTCAACAAGTTTTTCACACCTGGATTTGGGGATCCTCTGCCATTCTTCTTTGCAGATCCTCTCCACTTCCATCAGGTTGGATGGTGAACATTGGTGGACAGCGTCTCTCCAGAGGTGCTCAACTGGGTTTAGGTCAGGGCTCTGGCTGTGCCGGTCAAGAATGGTCACAGTTGTTCTGAAGCCACTCCTTTGTTATTTTAGCTGTGTGCTTAAGGTCATTGTCTTGTTGGAAGGTGAACCTTCGGCCAAGTCTGAGGTCCAGAGCACTCTAGAAGAGGTTTTCTTCCAGGATATTTTTTGTAATTTGCCACATTCATCTTTCCTTCAGTTGCAACCTGTCGCCCTGTCCCTCCAGCTGAAAAACATCCCCATAGCATGATGCTGCCACCATGTTTCACTGTTGGGATTGTATTGGGCAGGTGATGAACAGTGCCTGGTTTTCACCACATACACCACTTAGATTTATCACCAAAAAGTTCAAAAAAAAAAAAAAAAAAAAAAACTTATCAGACCAGAGAATCTTATTTCATATAGTCTGGGAGCACTTCATGTGTTTTGTAAACTATGTGGGCTTTCATATGCCTTGCACTGAGGAGAGGCTTCCGTCATGCCACTCTGCCATAAAGGCCCGACTGGTGGAGAGCTGCAATGATAGTTGACTTTGTGGAACATTCTCCCATCTCCCTACTGCATCTCTGGAGCTCTGCTACAATGTCTTGGGGTTCTTAGTTACCTCTCACCAAGGCTCTTCTCCCACGATTGCCCAGTTTGGGTGGACAGCCAGGTCTAGGAAGAGTTCTGGTGGTCCCAAACCTCTTACATTTATGGATTATGGAGGCCACTGTGCTCTTAGGAACCTTGAGCACTGCAGAAATTCTTTTGTAACCTTGGCCAGATTTGTGCCTTACCACACTTTTGTCTCTGAGCTCCTTGGACAGTTCCTTTGACCTCATGATTCTCATTTGGTCTGACATGCACTGTGTGGTCTTATATAGACAGGTGTGTGTCTTTCTAAGTCAAGTCCTATCAGTTTAATAAAAACACAGCTGGACTCCAATGAAGTAGAAGCATCTCAAGGAGGATCACAAGAAAATGGACAGCATGTGACTTAAATATGAGTGTCTAGGCAAAGGGTCTGAATACTTATGACCATGTGATATTTCAGTTTTTCTTTTTTAATAAATTTGCAAAAATATCTACATTTCTGGGGGGGGTTTCTGCCAAGACGGGGTGCAGAGTGTACATTAATGAGAAAACAATTTTAACTTTTTTGAATTTACCAAATGGCTGCAATGAAACAGAGTGAAAAATGTATAGGGGTCTGAATACTTTCCATACCCACTGTATATCGATAGAGATTTCATAAGAGCAGTTTCACTGTCATATTGAGGGATGAAATGGTGTCTAACATACGCTGCTCTCTAAAGAGCAGCCAAACCCCTTTTTTACTTGCATTTTATAATGTAACATATCAGCTTTCACTTTAACTATTGCACATGTAAATGTTACTTTCACCATTCACTTGTTACCATTGAGATGTGTGGTAACTGCAGGTGCAAATCAGGTTGATGGATTTTTTTCTGATCCCTAGTCTAAGTAAGCTTGTATAATGAGCATTAGGAGATCAATCTTTAACCAGTAATTTGCCATTACCCATCCAGATGTCACAGTTGATATTGGCCCTGACTATTTTAGTGCACACAGAGAAAAAGTAGAATTAATCTACCTGCACTACATATGGTAGAACCTGTGTTATGTCTTATACTGTGGCGGTAATATAGACTATCAGTGAACAGAGCTGTTGGATAGCAGATGAAAATAGGGCACATATTCACCCTCGAGCAAACACTCAGTGTGCAGTCTGAATAAATAACATAAGGACAAAAGAAGAGAAATATCAGGTCAAAAGAAAGCCATCCATCAACAGGGGCATTACTTCTACCGCTAACCTAAAATGAAATGCTTTGTGTGATGTCCTATATGCTCCTAGCAGATGGCATAGAAATCTTAAAGCTGTATACATATATTGGTAGATCGAATCCCTATTGATAAAGAAGGTTGACCAAACATTAAAGTAACACTATATATCACACTGTGTATCCCATTCTGCTTTATATTACAGATATAAAAAGTAAAGAGGGATGTAAGCAAACGTCGCATGCCATGTCTTCTGCACTGGCATTGGGCTATGTTGACAGATAAGCCCTATATTTGTCAAAATGAAAGAGGCAAGGCATTTGAAGGATTTAGGCTTCATCTGTTCTGGAATGTCAGTGTGGTCAGAAGGCAGCCATACGTTAATATATACAGCCATTTACCAACTGCAAATCACTCAACTCAGTACACGGAGTGCCCTACAAACGCTATGAAGCATGAACCGGCCTTCAATCAGCATGACATCGGCAGTCACGCCCTGTCGAAGAGGAAGAGTTGCTCTGTTGAAATGGAGCAACTTACAAATCGCCAGCAGAAGTGGTCGGTGACCACTGAGTCGGGTAGAACAGGCAGGTAGTTAATAACCGGCCTGCTTGTTGTTTTTTTTCCAATGGGTTTAAAAACTAACAATTAAAAAAAACAGTCCTGGATAAACCCTTTAAGTGCTATCAGCAGGACAAAGCACTTTGGAGCCTTTAATAAGGCCGGTTTCCCACATCTGGCATTTCGCTGCTTTGCCGGATCAATCTCACACTAGTACAGTGTAAATACTGTACAATGGCATCGTGGCAAGCTCCGGTCACATGCTCCGGTCACATGACAGCATGTGACCGGAGCTTGCCTTGATGCCATTGTACTGTATTGCACTGTACTGGAGTGTGACGGATCCAGCAAAGCAGCGAAATGCTGGATGTGTGAAACCGGCCTTATCGAGGTGGCTTCCCCACCCAGCACTGGCCTCTATTTTGATTGCTTGCACGGTCCAGTTTCTTTGTCTGGCTCCTGACATCACACAGGCACGGAACAATGAGTCAAGAGGCTGGTTCTGGGTGGGGAAATAACATGGGATGTAGTGGCTAAACCAGGCCTAGAATGGGGGGTTTGTTTGTTTAGTAAAAACACACAACTACCAATTCCCCCCGTCCTCTGTACAGATCCTGGTTCGCCTAGGTCTGCTCTTCTGGCTGGAGCCCTCACATAAATGACGGTCATGTGGCGTCGAGACAGGACTAAGAGATATTAAAGGACACAGGTGCTAGTACAGTAGAACAGGATCAAAAGTGAATTAGGATTCTTTTATTTTTAGACTATGGGTTGTGTACACCCCCTTTAACAGTCAAATTCATCAGCTGCTCTGATAGATTTATGACTAGACACAAGTTCATTATTACGGGACAGCGGGATGAGGCAGGTCAGATTTTAAGATGTCAAATTCTTTATTCCCAAGACAGTCCAGTAGGTCCTCACCCCACTGGGAATACATGCTAGCTCTGCAGAGTCAAGCATACATGTGTATAGTGTGGGTTTCAGTACGTGGAGGAACACCTTAGATGGGTGAATGGAGAGAGCAGTATGTGTGGCCTCCTCTTCATTCACGGTGGCACAAGTGGTCCAGTCTCAACGTGTGAAACCTTCATCTATCAGATATTTATAATATATCATGTGGAAGTGCCATAAATATTTGACATGAAAAAACCCCTTTAATGACTTTATTTATAAATGCTCATTTGACCAACAGCTATATTTCCTAAATCCCCAATACAAATGCTCTCTTGGTTTGGCGGTTCTGAATGGAGGAAGAGAAGTAAGCTGCAGCTAGATACCGCTCACTCTTGAGAACAAAAGGATCAGGCACGTTCACATCAAAACATGCTCATCCCTTCTTATCGTCCAACATCCACTCCCCCCAGAAATTAAAGTCACCAAAAATCTACGGGTTTGGCTTTCATTCTTTTCCTATATGTTTGAACCCCAATTAAGAAGACATTATCATGCCCTAACTGGGCAATTACGTACGGACAGCACAAAGAATGACCATGAATGTTACAGGGAAGCTAGCATAAGAAAATTATTTATTACATCAGGTTTTTGAGTAAAATTTACATTTTTATTTTACATCTCACAATCTATATTAACAAATTAATTGAAATAGCGCAATTTCTATATTGGCCACTTTGGCATTTTAAAAAGTGTAACTTCCTGTTTGTTCAGGAAACATCATGTACATTAGCTACAATGGCCAGACCCAGATCTGTTATGTAGAGGCATCTAATGAAGCTGTGCAAAGGTCATTTGTGAGGGAGAAGAAGGATCAGGTGTGACATCACCTATTGTGATTGGGTGATGCTTATCAGCTGCTTATAGAGGTGCTACATGTCCTGACTCTGCTGATAAGGAGCCTGCTGAAAATGTTTTCTGAAAGGACAGGAAGTATGAATCTAAAGGTACCTTCAAACATAGAGAGATCGCTGCTGAGTCAGAGATTCTGTGACACAACATGACCTTGCCAGCGATCTCGCTACGTTTGACACATAGCAGCAACCAGGCCCCTGCTGTGAGATCGCTGGTCGTGTTGGAATGGCTTGGACCATTTTTTGATCATTGAGGTCCTGCTGGGCAGGATGCATCAGTGTGTTTGACGTCTTACCAACGACCTAGTTGACGACTCAGAGCTCAGAAATGTACAGCCACGTAGGCGTGCAACGACCACAGAGATCGTTATACAGGTAGCTATGGTCGCTGTATCGTTGCTGTGTCATTGGGAAGATCTGACTGACATCTCACCAACGATCCTTATCAGGTCGTATCTTTTTTGGGATCGCTGGAAAGTCGTTAAATGTGACGGGGGCTTTAGGCCTGTGGCTAGTGTATGAAATGCATGATTACTAATTTTGGATTTGTTTACTTAGAGTGTGTGTCTATGTCTATTTTTTAAATACTAGAAAAATATAAAAAAAAAACCGACCAAATTAAAAAAAAAAAAAACAACCATAAAAACCTGATTTAGGGTATGTGCACACGTTGCTTTTTTTCAGCGCGGAAAAAAACGCACCCTCTGGCAGAGGGGAGAATTGTAAACAATGCTTTTTGAGAAACAACGCATCGAAAACGCATGCGTTTTTCATGCGTTTTCCATGCGTTTTTTTAGGTGCGTTTTTTAAGACTTGTCAGTGTTAATAAAGTTGGTTGAACACAGACCTTTGGAAAAAAAAAACCTGTGATGTCATTTCCTTCTCCACATTCTGTTTGGATAAATGGGAGGGCTTGGAATGGAAGGAGCACCATTTGAATTTTGGAAAAGTTGAAATATACTTCGTGCACCATGTCACATTAGCAGGGCCCCTTGGGTACCTATACGTCAGAAAACCCCCACAAGTGACCCCATTTTGGAATCTGCACCCCTCAAGGATTTTATTCAGGAGTATATTAAGCATTTTGAATCCACAGCTACTTCCCCCAAAATGTTGCTGTAGCAACAATATTCTCACTTTTAGGCCCGTTTCACACGTCAGTGAAAAACACTGATGTTTTTCACTGGCGTGTAAAACACGCACATGTCCCTCCGTGTGCCGTGAATCACGGCACACGTGGGTTGTCTAAGTGCAATCTGGGCTCCGTTCTCCGTGGCCCGTGATTGCACTCAGTAATCATCTCACCTGTGCCCGCTCCCGCTCTCCGTGGTGCTGATCGCTCCCGCGGTGCAGCATCCGGCTGGTGCTGACCCCCGCAGCAGCTACTTCCGGGTCGGCTGTGTCGCGCATCATGAATATGCGCGACAGAAATGATCCGGCTCAAAAGCAGCAAGCTGCACGGGCTGCAGAGGACATCGCTGGAGCCGGGTGAGTTAAAATGATTTTTATTTCAAAAGCACGTTTTTTTTCTGGCACGTGTTTCACGGACCACACCACTGCGTGGTCCGTGGGACATCAGTGATGCCAGAAAAAAATGGACATGTCTCCGTGCGGCAATCACGCACACGCGGGTACGCCGCACGGAGACACGTGCAGTGTAAAATCACTGACGTGTGAGCAGACCCATTCATTATAATGGGTCTGCGTATGTCAGTGATTCTGGTATATTTAAAAAAAAAGCACAAACGTACCAGAATCACTGACGTGTGAAACAGGCCTAAGGCTATGTGGCCATGATCCAGCGACACGGCGTCTAGTACACAGTGTCAGCCTTCCTGCAGCTGCTCATGCCCACGCCCACGATTTGGGTTCAGGCCGCTGTGGAGCTCTATGCTACCTGCAGAGAACACTCTCGTCTCAGCAGCATAAATTGACATGCTGAGGCTCGGGAAGCCACGCCACTGGTCAGTTTATGCTGCGGAGAAAAGAAGCACAGTGGGCATGGGATCTCCAAAAATCCTTCCACTGTGCTTCTCCTGCACAACGCAGCGTTATGGATGCAGAGAAAACACTCAGCGCCCATAACGCTGCAAACCCTGATTGTGGGCACACAGCCTAAAAAGCGTCAATGGATGAAGGGATGTCAAATATATATAACGTCCCACCGCAGCCTGCATATTCTAAGCTGGCACCTTTAGTACCTTTCATGTGGCACTAAAGGGTGCCTAGCTTAGTATTTATCCAAAAAAAAAAAAAAAAAAAAAAAATGAAAAAAATGGCGTGGGGTCCCCCCTATTTTTGATACCCAGTCAGGGTAAAGCAGACAGCTGTAGCCTGCAAACCACAGCTGGCAGCTTCATCTTGGCTGGTGATCAATTTGGAGGGCTCCCCAGGCTTTTTTTTTTTTATTTATAAATAAAGAATTAAAAAAAAAATAACGTGGGGTCCCCCCAAATTAGATCACCAGCCAAGGTGAAGCTGACAGCTGGGGTCTGGTATTCTCAGGGTGGGAAGAGCCATGGTTATTGGACTCTTCCCAGCCTAAAATTAGCAGGCCGCAGCCGCCCCAGAAGTGGCGCATCCATTAGATGCACCAATCCTGGCGCTTCGCCCCAACTCATCCCGCGCCCTGGTGCGTTGGCAAACTGGGTAATAAATGGGGTTGATACCAGATGTGTAATGTCACCTGGCATCAAGCCCAGCAATTAGTGATGTCACGCCGTCTATCAGATACCAGACATAACTAATTGACAGTAAACAAAAGCAAAAAAAAGACAAAAATTTTTTTATTAGAAAAAACACTCCCCAAATCATTCCCTTGTTCTCCAATTTAATCCAAAAATTTAAAAAAATGGGTCCGCAGAAATCCATTTGGACGTCCCACGTCGCCTCTGGACCTTCTAGAATATGGGGGCACGTTCAGGGAACATATCCCCCATTTTCTAGGAGGGCAGACCCTCCATTTGAGGAGAGTGGGTGCCAAAAATCTGCACCCACTCTCCCCGGGTCACAGCTGCAGAGTGCCGAGCAGCCAGCACAGCTCACACTGAAAACAGTGCTGGCTGTCAGCTGCTCTGCTCATGTGACCGGCCAGCGTGCACTGTGAAGGAGGAGGGGGCTGCGGGGGATCAGCGCTGCGACCGGACAGGTAAGGAAATACCGGGGGAATAGGGGGTGACCGGGCAGGGCCTGGGGGGGCATTTTTCTGTCGCATGTCTCAAGGCACATGCGACAGAAATCATAGGAGCAGGGCGGCCGGTGCGCTACTGTGCGCGCGGCCATGTTGGATTTTCGGGAGGGGGAGGGGGGGGGGGGGTCGGGGGTCGGGGCGGGCACTTTGGCGATACCGGGGGCTTACAAGGACTTTGCCAGGAAGTGAGGTCAACAGGAAACCTCTTGACCTCACTTCCAGGTAAATGCCTGCGTTCTGTGTGCCGACAAAGCCCGCGGACCGCAACAAAAAAGCAGCTCACTGCGGTGTAGCTGCATTCTGACCCCACATCTTTGATTTAATGGGGGAGAGAACGCAGCCACACCGCACAAAAGAAGTGACATGCAGCTTTTCTTTCCGCACCGGTTTTTGGCATCCAAAACGCTGCGTTTAGAAACGCAGCGTGTGCATGATTTTTCGGCTTTCTCATACACTTTGATTGGAAAGCTGAACGCATGCAATTTGCCACTGAAACGCTGCGGTTCTAAACGCAGCGTTTCCGCGGTAAAAAACGCAACGTGTGCACACAGCCTTAAAGCGGACTCGTCCTTTGCGCAAAAAAAAAAAGTTAAATACTTTGCAAAATCCTCAAGATGCCCTGCTTCTGGTAGTTTTTTCTTTGTGCAGTTTCACTATTGTAGAGATTTGCATATTGCTTTTTGAGAGCAGTATGTGAAATCTCTGCTTGTAGTCCATCTGCATCTGGGAGTCTTCTCTGGGGAGCTGTACTTTATCCTTCCCTTACACTACTAATCGTGATATATGGTACTAGCAGCCTCAGACATTTTTGAGCTGTCACAGGGAATTTGTCACCAGGTTTTTGCCACCTAATCTGAGAGCAGCAGAACATAGGGGCAGAGATCCTGATTCCAGCGGTGTGTCACTTACTGGGCTGCTTAGTGAAGTTTTGATAAAATCACTGATTAATCAGCAGTAGATTATCATTACAGGACTAGTTGACATGCTGCCAGGTAGTTCAGCATATTCATGAGCTGCCATAATTGCTAGACCTGCAGCAGAGAAAACATTGATTTTATCAAAATATCAGCAAACAGCTCAGTAAGTGACATCACTGGAATAAGGATCTTGGTCTCTACATTATGCTCCTCTGAGATGGGGGAGCAAAAACCTGTTGACAGGTTCCCTTTGACACCTATCCACACAACAGGTGACAACTTGGTCAATGTGTGCTCCAACAATGGGACACACACAGATTGGCAGTGAGGGAGATTTTTATTCATTACAAAACGGCGCAACAGGTTGGATGTTCAACTGCTGCTACATTCGTTTCCTATGTGACTACCGAAAAAAAAACCGTCAACATCGCTCTGCAGCTTACTGTGGATAGGTGATAACTTATTTTCATGGGACAACTCGAACTTAATAAAAATCGTGAATTCAATCCTCTCCATGATGTCAGTGCTAACTGCAGTGCTGCATGGTGACCCTGATGGAAGCACCAGCCTGTCATCCCTGCAGCATTTAGACCCTGATAAGTACCAGCCTGTTCCCCCTGCTCGATAGTGACTATGGTGAAAGCAGGGCTGTGGAGTCGGAGTCTGAGTTCATTTTGGTGGAGTCGGAGTCGGTATAAAATGGAACGACTCCTAAAATATATAATAAATTGGGTACAGCAGTTCAATGCAGAATGTGCTGAATATTTTTTCATAGGAATTTGGTAAAGTTATGAAATGTCCTATAAAAGTCTCTTCTATTCCTGATCTAAGGCTGCATTCACACACATGGTTTTTGCTGCGTTTTTTGAGGATACGTTTTTCAGCTGCAAAAGCAGATCAGCTTTTTAAAAAACCGCATCATCTGAAAGGTTTTTGAGCTCATAGATGTTTTCAATAGCAAAAGCAGATTAGAAAACTGCCCCAAACTGACATGCTCATTCTTTGTGAGGATCTGTTTTTGAGCCCAAAAATGCATCCTCACAAAACGCTGTGTCTGAATGTCCTATCTTGAAACCCATTGCCTTTGCTGGGGTGCCCAGAGTCACTGCATTTCACTGAATTATTTTGCCATCAATGTTCGATATGTTTGTGACAACAAAGAAATTGTTAGTAGGACACTGGCAGTAAAAGATAGTAAAGCTCATCACACCAGCCAGTTTCTCCAGGCCTTAGTGGAAAAAGTTCTGCAAGATTAGGAACTCAAATAAGAACAGGTTCTTGCCATTGTAATGGACAATGCTTCAAACATGATAAGTTCAATTAAACTGATGAATGAGAGTAATGAACAACAGCTAGAAAAAAAAATGTAGGATTCAGTATGTGTGAGATGGAGCCACAGTGCTGTTCATGTAACTGAGGAACAAACAGATATTACAACAGAAGAACAGCAAAATGATACTTTTGAATTAGATGATCTTGTTAAAGCTGCTTCAAAACACTTTCATATTCATCACATGCGCTGTGTTGTGTACACGCTGCAGCTGGCAATAAGATAGTCTGCAAGAGGGACATGCTGGAAATCTGATTGGAAAAATGAGGAAATTGGTTATTGCCACCAGACCCCCTTAACGTATTTAATGATTGAGCGATTGCTTGAACTAACACCATTTGTTATAGATATGGCAAACCCTCAGGTAACCCTAAATGAAGGTCAATGGACACAGGTGGTTGAATTGAAGGAATTGCTTAATCACCCATTTACCGTGACTAAAATATTACAAGCTGAGGATTTAACTCCTGGCATTTCCATAATGGAGTGAAAGAACTTGCTATTTTGCCTGTCCCAAAAGAGATTTAATCGCAGATGGCATTTCTGCTTCAATGAAATGGAGAGAGACACAGCTATTTATTGGAATATAAAAATCTTCTGGCAGCTGTTTATGTGGACCCAAGTCATCGTATACTGCTTGATGATCAACAGCTTACTAAAGGAAAAGAAGCTCTGACTGAGGTAGCAGTTAGGATGAGTGGCCTACAGGACTGCCAGGTGCAAGAGAACTTGGGTCCTGACAGTGCTACTGCTGCCATATCTTCATCCTCATCAGATGAGGAGTTTAACTTTGACAAGTATTTGGATGACATGGAGCAGGCAAAGCGTTGCTGCAAGGAAAAAGAGTTCACTGCGTCTCCTATAGCAGCAGATTGACCAGATTTCAGCAAAATTTTTCACTTGCTCTCAAAGAAATACAAAACTTCAACTGTTCATCAAAACTGACTGTGCATGAGGCAATTCCTTTATACCCGGAAATTGTTAGAGATTGTTACCCATGTGGTTACAGCTTTGCCTCCAACCCAAATTAGTGTAGAGGGGTTGTTCCCTAGCCTTAAAATTATTAGGTCAGATTTGAGATCATCTATGAAGGATCTGATGGAGGCTAGTCTATCTCTTAGAACAAATTCATAGACTGCAAAAATGTAATTTAGTATATTTTTGTTGAAAACTTTGACACTCACATAGTGTATTACATATACATTATATATATATATATATATATATATATATATATATATATATATATACATATATATATACATATATATATACACATACATACATACATACATACACACACACACACTATATTTACAATTTATTATAGTTTTTTGTGTTCTACAGTTGTATTCCAATAAATATATTTTATGTTCTAAATATCATGATTATTGTATCATAAAAATGATTAAATGTCTGATGTTCACATTGTACTACAATACATTTTTCACTTAAATTTAAGCAATATATATGGGAGTCGGAGTCGTGGAGTCGGTGCAAGGGAAATTGAAAATTGAGCAGTCTTAGTTGGAGTCGGAGTCACAGGTTTGGCTTACCGACTCCACAGCCCTGGGTGACAGCATCAGCTTGTTCACCCTGCTCCATGGTGACTATGGTGGAAGCAACAGCCTGTCCACCATGTAGCATGGTAACTCTGATGAAAGTATCCATGTTTTCCCGAAAATAACACAGGGTCTTGTTATTTTTTGCTCGGAAAGATGCACAATGGCTTATTTTCAGGAGAGGCCTTATATTATCCCCAAGAACAACAATCCTCATTTATTCTGAGGGCAAAAAAAAAAAAAAAAAAAAATCAAAATCAACATTTATTGAAATTGTCAACATTTATTGAAATTGTAATCGGGTCATCACATTCTGGAACATCAACTTCTGCTAATCCTATTACTGGTTCAGATGCACATTTGCTTATCTGCAATTCTCCTGGTACAGAACCCGTCCTATAGTGGTGGGTACAAACCATATTTACAAAGGTTTAAATTACCTGCTTAAATTTATTATTCTCTATGTACTGCTAAGTTTACCCTCAAAAGAAAGCAAGCACCCCCTAAAGAATCACACTTACCAGACTCCAACCAGTTAAGCGGGCTTTACACGCTACGATATCGCTAGCAATTGCTAGCGATAGAGCATGTAAGCACCCGCCCCCGTCGCACATGCTATATCGTGTGATTGCTGCCGCAGCGAACATTATCGCTACGGCAGCGTCACACGCACTTACCTGGTCGGCGGCGTCGCTGTGACTGTGGAACAATCCCTCCCTCAAGGGGGAGGGATTGTTCGGCGTCACCGCGACGTCACTGAGCGGCCGGCCAATCAAAGCGGAGGGGCGGAGATGAGCGGGACTTAACATCCCGCCCACCTCCTTCCTTCTGCATTATGGCCGGCGGCAGGTAAGGAGAAGTTCCTCGCTCCTGCGGTGTCACACACAGCGATGTGTGCTGCCGCATGAGCGATGAACAACATGGATAAACAACCCTTATCGATTTTTGAGTTTGGGACGACCTCTCCATGGTGAACGATTTTCACCATTTTTGAGGTCGCTTAAGGTCGCTGGTCAGTGTCACACGCTGCGATATCGTTACTGACGCTGGATGTGCGTCACTAACAATGTGACCCCAACGATAAAACATTAACGATATCGTAGCGTGTAAAGCCCACTTTAGAGTTGGCTAGTGAACGGGCTCTCACATACAAATCAGTGTTGCTGTCAGGTCCCCCTGGTGACTAGAAGCAGTATCACTTGCAAGGAATGATAGTGGTACTTGATCTTGATCTATATGAGAGTTGCAGGGCAATGCAGCTGGGACAGCGAGGACCTGACAGCGACACAGCTCTGTGCGAGAGTCCATCCATCATCAGCACTTGCCAACTGTAATTGTTTGGGGTCTGATTGGGCAGGGGGGGGGGGGGGGGGCTGTGTGGACTGCTTTCTTTTGGGGGTGTCTGCTTTCCTTGTTAAAGAGTAGTGCTGTATTCTTTAGCTTTTTGAGCTGCTTGGACACTTCCTTATGGAGCCACAACCAGGGCTTATATCTTAAAGAGAACCTGTCAGCAGAAACTTTGCACAAAACCTAAAAGATTCCCCCTCTGCAGCTCCTGGGCTGCATTCTAGCAAGGTTCCTGTTATTGTTCCCCCTGTGAGACCAAAATAAAGACTTTATAGAGTCTTACCTTTTTCCTATGCAAAATTTTTTTATAGTCACGGGGGCGGGCTTTCTGGCGTCCGTTATTCTCCCTCCTGGTCCTTTATGCCGCCCCCCATCGCTCCTTTCCATAGCTGATAACGCCGCCCAGTGCTCCAGCGGTCCCCATGCATTTATAAAGTCTTTATTTTGGTTTCACAGGGGGCACAATAACAACAGGAACATTGCTAGAATGCAGCCCAGGAGCTGCAGAGGGGGAAACTTTTAGGTTTTGTGCAAAATTTCTGCTGACAGGTTGCCTTTAAGCATACTCAAAAAAGCCCCAAAAATCTTAATAGGGATTATTTTTGGGTAAGGCCTTACTTTTGCAGTTGGTGCATACAACAGTCATCATCTAGCAGGGTGGACAGGCTTGGGATCCAAAATAGGTGACCATAATTAAGGCACCAACCTGCCCGTCCACCCTGCTCCACGGTTGACTAGGATGGAAACACCAGCCCGTCCACCCTGCTCTATGGTGGCTAGGATGGAAACACCAGCCCGTCCACCCTGCTCCACGGTTCACTAGGATGGAAACACCAGCCCGTCCACCCTGCTCCACGGTTGACTAGGATGGAAACACCAGCCCGTCCACCCTGCTCTATGGTGGCTAGGATGGAAACACCAGCCCGTCCACCCTGCTCCACGGTTCACTAGGATGGAAACACCAGCCCGTCCACCCTGCTCTATGGTGACTAGGATGGAAACACCAGCCCGTCCACCCTGCTCTATGGTGGCTAGGATGGAAACACCAGCCCGTCCACCCTGCTCCATGGTGACTAGGATGGAAGCACCAGCCCGTCCACCCTGGACCAGGTAACATCAGGGATTAGTGGCGCCTCTGATGGGATTAGTGTTATATAATGTGCCAGGATGGGAAGTTAGGAGGATGCCCTCGCTGAGGAAGCTCAGGACACATGGCACTCACTCACCTTGACGAACAGCTCTATCAGGTTGTCTTTGTCCTCCAGCACTCCGTTCTGCGGCACGGGCACAGACATGTCTGCAGCTCTCTGTAGTGTGCGCCAACTTCTCCCGGGCTGCTCCCCTCTCCTCCTTGTCTGCTGGTCCCACTTTCTTCACTACCTTCTCCCCTCCCCCACAGGGCTGTCTCCGGGGAGGACTTCACCGACTCTCCCACTAGTGGGCTTTCTCTTTGCACCCTCTAAGTTCTTGGTCACTCTCGTGCGTGGACAAGGCACTGTGAAGCATAAAGGCGCTCCACACGGCAGACAGGCAGACTGGATAACGGGACGGTGCTGGCAGCTGAGGCAGAGAAAGGGAGGAGGCGGGAAGGAGGGCGCGGCAAGGCGAGCAAGTGGACTCATTAACCGCTGCCTCCCCGGCACTCGCACAATGTGTCACAGTGTTTCCAGTGGGTGGAGGGCCGTGCCCATGCTGCACACCAATCCTCAGTTATAAAAAGAAAACCATAACCCAGAGTACTGCATAATAATGCAAATCAAATGTCAATGTATGACTAGTACAAAAACAGAGTGCAAGAGGAAAAACCCTCGTAAAAACATAGCAGGCCAGTATGGTCACACCAAGATGACAGGATAATACACCATGTGTACGGGTTACAGGATAATACACCGTGTGTACGGATGACAGGATAATACACCGTGTGTACGGGTGACAGGATAATACACCGTGTGTACGGGTGACAGGATAATACACCGTGTGTACGGGTGACAGGATAATACACCGTGTGTACGGATGACAGGATAATACACCGTGTGTACGGATGACAGGATAATACACCGTGTGTACGGGTGACAGGATAATACACCGTGTGTACGGGTGACAGGATAATACACCGTGTGTACGGGTGACAGGATAATACACCGTGTGTACGGGTGACAGGATAATACACCGTGTGTACCGGTGACAGGATAATACACCGTGTGTACGGGTGACAGGATAATACACCGTGTGTACGGGTGACAGGATAATACACCATGTGTACGGGTGACAGGATAATACACCATGTGTACGGGTGACAGGATAATACACCGTGTATACGGGTGACAGGATAATACACCGTGTGTACGGGTGACAGGATAATACACCGTGTGTACGGGTGACAGGATAATACACCGTGTGTACGGGTGACAGGATAATACACCATGTGTACGGGTGACAGGATAATACACCATGTGTACGGGTGACAGGAGAATACACCGTGTGTACGGGTGACAGGATAATACACCATGTGTACGGGTGACAGGATAATACACCGTGTGTACGGGTGACAGGATAATACACCGTGTGTACGGGTGACAGGATAATACACCGTGTGTACGGGTGACAGGAGAATACACCGTGTGTACGGGTGACAGGATAATACACCGTGTGTACGGGTGACAGGATAATACACCGTGTGTACCGGTGACAGGATAATACACCGTGTGTACGGGTGACAGGATAATACACCGTGTGTATAGATATGCCAAGACTGGAGCACAATTATTATTAGATAGGGATACTATTAGATATAACAGGTTGTCATAACAAAATGCCATAGAATGATGGGACAATATACGCAGCAGAACCGACGTATCCTGCAAGCAATATGGTTAATTATTATCAGACACTCGGGGTACGGGATAATGATGCTGACACTCGGGGTACGGGATAGTGACGCCAACACTAAGGGTACAGGATAGTGATGCCGACACTCGAGGTACAGGATAGTGTCACTGACACTTGGCTCTTTCCCTCAGTACCCAGGTTTCCCATGATCTGAAATCCGTCTTTCTATAAGCATCCAGCTTTCCTATGTCCTAATATCCATCTTGTCCTCAGCACGCACTTTCCCCATGCTTTTCTATACATCTTTCCCTCAGCACCCAGCTTTCCCATTCTCTGATATACATCTTTCCCTCAGCACCCAGATTTCCCATGACATCAGAGCATGGGAAAGCTGGGTGTTGAGCGAAAGATGTATAGGAGAGCATGGGAAAGCTGGGTGCTGAGCAGGCCTGTGGAGTCGGTAAGCCAAACCTGCAACTCCGACTCCAACTCTGACTCCCACATATATTGCTTACATTTAAGGGAAAAATGTATTGTGGTACATTAACATGTGCATGTGAACATCGAACATTTAATCATTTTTATGATACAATAATCAAGATATTTAGTTAGAACTTAAAATATATTTATTGGAATACAACTTTAGAACACAAAAAGCTGTAATAGATTGTAAATATGCAATACACTATGTGATATAGATTTTATATATATATATATATATATATATATATACAGTATATAACACTGTGTAATAAACTATGTAAGTGGCAAAAAGCAGTTTTCAACAAAAGCATACTAAATAACATTTGTGCAGTCTATGAATTTGTTGTAAGAGATAGAATTGCTTCCATCAGATCCTCATACGCAGATGACCTCAAATCTGACCTAATCATTTTAAGGCTGGAGAACAACCTCTCTACAGTAACTTGGGTTGGAGGCAAAGCCGTAACCACATGGGCAACATCACTAATAGTTTCCGGGTATAAAGGAATTGCCTCATGCACAGTCAGTTTTGATGAACGGTTGAATTTTTCTATTTCTTTGAAAGCAAGTGAAAAATTTTGCTGAAATCTGGTCAATCTGCTGCTATTGGAGACGCAGTGAACTCTTTTTCCTTGCGGCAACGCTTTGCCTGTTCCATGTCATCCAAATACTTGTCAAAGTTAAATTCCTTATCTGATGAGGTGAAGATATGGCAGCAGTAGCACTGTCAGGACCCAAGTCCTCTTGCACCTGGCAGTCCTGTAGGCCACTCTTCCTAACTGCTACCTCAGTCAGAGCTTCTTTTCCTTTAGTAAACTGTTGATCATTGAGCTGTATACGATGACTTGGGTCCACATAAACAGCTGCCAGAAGTATTTTATTTTCCAATAGCTGTGTCTCTCTCCATTTCATTGAAGCAGAAATGCTATCTGCGATTAAACCTCCTCTTTGGGACAGGCAAAATAGCAGTTTCTTGCACTCCCTTATGAAAATGCCAGGAGTTAAATTGTAATTTTTTTAGTCACAGTAAATGGGTGATTGAGCAATTCCTTCAATTCAGCCACCTGTGTCCATTGACCTTCATTTAGGGTTACCTGAGGGTTTGCCATATCTATAAGAAACAGTTTTAGTTCAAGCAATCGCTCAATCATTAAATAAGTGCTGCTCCACCGGTTGGCTTGATCGACAATTGCCCCTTTCCCAGCACGTCTCTTCAAGATGGAATCAATTTTAGGGGTTCTGGCGGCAATAGCCAATTTCCTCATTTTTCCAATCAGATCTCCAGCAAGTCCCTCTTGCAGACTATCTCTTATTGCCAGCTGCAGCGTGTGCACAACAAAGCGCATGTGATGAATATGAAAGTGTTTTGAAGCAGCTTCAACAAGATCATCTAATCCTAAAGTATCATTTTGCTGTTCTTCTGTTGAAATATCTGTTTGTTACTCAGTTACATAAACAGCACTGTGGCCATCCATCTCAACCATACTGAATCCTAAATTTTCTTCTGGCTGTTGTTTATTACTCTCATTCATCAGTTTAATTGTACTTATCATGTGTGAAGCATTGTCCGTTATTTTTCTAATCTGCTTTTGCAATTATGCAAAACATTATCTATGAGCTCAAAAACCTTTCAGGTGATGCGGTTTTTTAAAAAGCTGATCTGCTTTTGCAGCTGAAAAACGTATCCTGAAAAAATGCTGCAAAAACACTGTCTATGAATGTAGCCTCAAGGGCACTTTACATGCTGCGATCTCGCTAGCGAGATCGCTAGCGAGCGTACCCGCCCCGGTCGGTTGTGCGTCACGGGCAAATCGCTGCCCGTGGTGCACAACAACGCTTACACCCGTCACACGGACTTACCTTCCCTGTGACATCGCTGTGGCCGGCTAACCGCCTCCTTTCTAAGGGGGCGGTTCGTGCGGCGTCACAGCGACGTCACACGGCAGCCGTCCAATAGAAGTGGAGGGGCGGAGATGAGCGGGCTTAATATCCCGCCCACCTCCTTCCTTCCGCATTGTCGGTGGACGTAGGTAAGGAGATGTTCGTCGTTCCTGCGGTTTCACACATAGTGATGTGTGATGCCGCAGGAACGACGAACAATCATTGGCATGCACCACCAACGATATTATGAAAAGGAGCGACGTGTCAACGATTTTTGACGTTTTTGCGATTGTTGATGTGTCACACGCTGAGATGTCGCTAGCGACGCCGGATGTGTGTCACAAACACCGTGACCCCGACGATATATCGTTAGCGATGTCGCAGCGTGTGTAAAGCACCCTTTAGATCAGGAATAGAATAGCCATTTATAGAACATGTCATAACTTTCGTAAATTCCTATGAAAAAATATTCAGCACATTTTGCATTGAACTACTGTCCCCAATTTATTATACATTTTAGGAGTCGGAGTCGGTCCATTTTATACCGACTCTGACTCCGACTCAGACTCCACCAAAATGTACTCAGACTCCACCAAAATGTACTCAGACTCCGACTCCACAGCCCTGGTGCTGAGGGAAAGATCTATAGCAGAGCATGGGAAAGCTGGGTGCTGAGGGAAAGAGCCTCTTTTCCTCAGCACAAAACTTTCCCATCCCATGCTTTTATGTTTGTCCCCCCTCGTATATAGCTCTCCAAATACTATAATGGCCCCCACATAGCATTCCATATAGTATAATTGGTCCCACATAACCATATATTAGAATGCACCCCCATAGTTCTCCATGTATTATAATGCACCTCCCATAGTCCTCCATGTATTGTAATTCACCCCATAGTCCTCCATATATAACCTGCACCCCATAGTCCCCCATATATTATACTGCATCCCATAATCCTCCATATATTATACTGCGCCCCCATAGTCCTCCATATATTATAATGTATCACATAGTCCTCCTTGTATTATAATGCACCCCCATAGTTCTCCATATATTATAATGCATCCCATAGTCCTCCATGTATTATCATGCACCCCCATAGTCCATGTATACGGTGTCCTTCATGTTGTATTATGCAGCCCACATTCTGTTTAATGCACACCCATAGGCCTCAATATAGTATTATGCAGCACCATAATCCTTCACGTATTATAATACACCACTATAGTCCTCCATATATTATAATACACCCCCATAGTCCTCCATATATTATAATGCATCCCATAGTCCTCCATATATTATAATGCATCCTAATAGTCTATGTATAAGGTGTCCTTCATGTTGTATTATGCAGCCACATTCTGTTTAATGCACACCCATAGGCCTCAATATAGTATATTGCAGCCCCATAATCCTGCACGTATTATAATACACACCCATAGTCTTTCATGTTATGTTATGCAGCCCACATACCGTTTAATGCACCCCATAGTCTTTCATGTATTATAATGCACCCCCATAGTCCATGTATAAGGTGTCCTTCTTATTGTATTATGCCGTCCCCATATTGTTTAATGCATCCCCATCGGCCTCTGGCCACCATGTACAAGTCCTCTTCTCTGGTCGTTCCTCGCTACTCCAATCAGAGCGTCCTCCCGTTCTGCGCTCTGCACATCTCAGAACAGCAGTCGCATAGTAGTGACGTCACCATCTTCTGCTGCACTGAGACGTCGAACGCAGGCACAGGGGGAGAAGGATGAAGGATAGCGGAGCATTCTGCTCTATCCATCATCATGACTTTGTGCCCGCAGGGCACTATTCAGTGGCAGACCATGCTGCCACTGGCATCAGGCCCCCCTTACACATGGGCCTCATAGCGGTGGTGGTCTGCCACTGAACAGTGCAGGTTCTCTATCACAGGGAGAAACCAGCTGCTTGTCTGTAGCTTGGACGCCATGCCTCGTTGCAGTTGCGATCTCTGCAACTGCGGTCGTTGCGCCCCTGATTATTATGCATATACATAAGTATATACACATCATAACCAGCCATATACAAAATACAGAAAAAGTTATACGGAATAATCAATAGTATCTTCCAGCTTAAGACAGCACTGCTGCCATCTAGTGGAGATCATAGATATTTTCCATAGGCGTCGTTCTCCGTACATACACATATACGCGCAATCATTTATGGCCGCATTCTGAAGAAGTATACATAAAAAAGACATGATGAGACAAATAAAAATAATATAAAAACAATGATTCACAATACAAAAAACGTATCACCTCCGATCCAAAAATTAATCAAATATTAAATGAGAAATGGTTTGAAACTATTCCTATCATTTAACCCTTTAGGTTTAACTGTATCCAATAACGTGATCCAGTGGGCTTCCTTCTGATCAAGAATATTTTTGAAGTCCCCAAGTGATCCCTATCAATGCTCCTAAGTCTTAGCAGGTGCCAATAGCAATTACGCCTCCCTATAGTGTTTGTGGATGTTTTTTAGCACTTGAATTTCTTCAGGTTTTTTAGCCTTGGCTGCATTTCTTATATCCCACATATACTCCAATTCTCGCACCCTAAACTCTGGTGAGGTGATGCCCACATAAATTCACATGGACAAACAGCCCAATATAGAGTGCCACTGGACCTGCAACTGATGTAATGTAAAATTTTATAGGTAGTCATATTAGAAGAATAATGAAAATTAAGGGCACGGTCCATTTGTGGACATGCTGCACACCCTACACATGGAAATGTACCACATATAGGACCCTTAGGCTTCTTTCACACATCAGTTTTTTGCCATCAGGCACAATCCGGTTTGTGCCTCATGTGACGGATCCGTCGCAGATTGTGGCAAAACTGATGCGACAGATCCGGTAAAAAAACAAATCCATCTCATTTTTTCCCCTTCAGTCCAAAGGTTATTTGCTATTGAGGAGAGAAAGAGAGAGAGAGAGAGAACTTTTTTTTTACGAGAAGTGAATTTACACAATGTCTGGGCATGCCCAGAAACAAAAAACGGATCCGTCACCTGATTCCGTAATTTGACGGATGACGACGGATCCAGCGCCCATAGGGTTCCATTGTAGAATAAGACGGACAGCGCTGGATCCGTCGCCTTCCATTTTTTCGCTGGTCCCAAAAAACATTCCTTTGGACATTGCTTCCGGCAGCCGCACAAACAATTTTTGCCGAATCCGGCGCACGCCGGATGAAACACGAGGCCATGCGTCAAAATCCGATGCTAATACAAGTCTATGAGAAAAAAATGGATCAGGCGCCGGAAACACCTGATTGCGCATGATGGGAAAACAATGATGTGTGAAGGAGGCCTTAGCAAGTGTGCATTACAATCCCTTTAAAACATTATTTTTATTAATTAAATATTAAAATCGTCCAGGTGAAAAAACTCCAAAAAATAATAAATAAAAGGGGAGCTATTAAGGGTCAGGTGCAACCATATATTCTGAAGTTTACACAGGCAAATATAAAGATAGAAAAGCCAATCCAAAATACTCCATTTTGCACTACCATACATGATGCTGGGATGTATATCTTTTATCATCACCCGTGGGCTTCCTGATGATCCGATGACGGGCGGGGAAACGCGTTGAGGCCATGTAAACAGCATCTAATTGAGGGAAGTACATCTTGTCCCCATTGTATACTGATAGACATGCTGTAGGCTGATTGTGGCAGCAGATGTCCTTGTTTTTGTACTGTACCTGTAAAATTGTGTATTGAGGTATTTATCCTCTAATTGGACTCTCTGTGGAGTATTACATTTAGTGTCCATTACTGAGATTATTAGGCACAGATACCATCCCTATATTGGTAGGGTCAACTAGGGTGAGTGAGGGACAGCCGTCGAGGAACGGGGGCGCTCAGCTAAGTTAGGGCGTCATACCCTCCGTTGCCAGGCAGGGCCAGGTAAAGTGACACATTAGGGTCACTTTAACATTACTAAATTTGGACAGACCTGGTCATTTGATCTGCCCCTGCAGATATCATAACTTATTGCTGTACCCGTTTATAGTTGTTCCCCTCCATGTGCCTATAGAATTGATAATTGAGGTACTCCTTTTATCAAAATGGAGTATTATATACTATGTTGGTGAGAGTATTTGGTACAGATACTATCATCCTTTGGTAGGGTCGAGTAGGGTGAGTGAGGGTCAGCCGTCGAGGAACGGGGGCGCCCAGCTACGTTAGGGCGTCATACCCTCCGTTGTCAGGCAGAGCCAGATATAGTGACATATTAGGGTCACTTTAGTATAAATAAATTTTGGATTGGCTTTTCTATCTTTATATTTGCCTGTGTAAACTTCAGAATATATGGTTGCACCTGACCCTTAATAGCTCCCCTTTTATTTATTATTTTTTGGAGTTTTTTCACCTGGACGATTTTAATATTTAATTAATAAAAATAATGTTTTAAAGGGATTGTAATGCACACTTGTTAATCAGATTTTGAACATTCCCATTGGTATACTAATTTGTTAGACTGAAGGAGGCCTTAGGACAAAATCGACTAACGGACTACGGGTAAATACATGTACTTTTGGATTTTACCACTT
The DNA here is from genome assembly GCF_048569485.1 of Anomaloglossus baeobatrachus. Taxonomy (NCBI): domain Eukaryota; kingdom Metazoa; phylum Chordata; class Amphibia; order Anura; family Aromobatidae; genus Anomaloglossus; species Anomaloglossus baeobatrachus. The sequence goes on along the minus strand of NC_134354.1, from coordinate 399,434,241 downwards.
ACTAAAATTTACAGCCATTCTTGAAATATTAAGGCTTTTCTCTTGCTTAGGCTGGACTCACACGAGCGTATGGCATCCGATGCGAGGGCATCGGATGCGATATGCTAATGTCCCCCGGCTCAGGCTCTGCTGCGAGCGTGAGCCGGGTGTCATGCGACTGTAACCCGATCTGGCGATCGGGTCACAGCTGTGAAGCTGAGTGCAGGCGCTGCGGAGGAGAGGGAGGGATTAATCCCCCCATCTCCTCCACTGTCAGCCTGTGCGTATATCGCACTGCACTGGGATAACATCCGAGTGCAGTCCGATGTATCTCTCGCATCCATTCACTTGAATGGGTGCAAGAGATACGGCAGTAGCAGCAAAACGCAGCATGCTGACCAACAGCTCAACCTCATTGCCTAACATTGGTCAGAGTGCAATGCGAGAATTTCTCGCATTTCACTCGTCCGATTTTCACACTCGTGTGAGCGTACCCTTACAGTTCATTACCTAAGAGGTCATCCACTGCTGTTGACTAACTTCTAAGTACGGAAAATGAGGTGACAGCGCATTTCCATGATCCTGGGTAGTTTCAAAGCAATGCTTACAAGCACAATAGTAGTGATAGGCAACCCGGCTCTTTTTGGTGTTTTGGATCATTTGGCTCTGCTCAGCAAAAACAGCTCTTTTGGCTCCCAAACAGATTTCTATTAAATATCAATTCACTGCAGGTCACCCGCAGCCGAAGTCCCCCATTGTCTTGCAGCAGGGTTTTGAACGTAATTTTAGGCTGTGTGCCCACAATGGTTTTTGGTGAGGTTTTGATGTTACAGAATTTCTGCACCATTTCTGCATCTATTAACCCCTTCGCCCACGGGGTGCTTTTCCGTTTTTCCATTTGTTGTTTTCCCTCCCCTTCTTCCAAGAGCCATAACTATTTATTTTTCCTTCCATATTTTTTTTGCTTAACGAGTTGTACTTATGAATGACACCATTCATTTTACCATAAAGGGAACCTGTCACCAGATTTTTCCCTATTAAACTAAAAGAATCACATTCTGCAGCTCCTGGGCTGCATTCTATGAAGGTACACCTTGGCCCTGACTCGCCTTCCAGACCCCAAAAATAACTTTATAAAACTTGGCTATTAGGTATGCTAATTACCTTGGTTGGTCAGATGGGCGGGCTCATTTTCTGCTGCTGTCGCCCCTCCTGCCGCTGATCGCCGTCCTCCTTTCTTGATTGACGGGATGACGCCTCCGTCATCATCCTCATCGCATTTTCACATCTCGAGCCTATGGTTAGGTCGGCTTGCGCAGGCGCAGTTCGCTCTGCCATATCGCGGCTAGAGCAGAAAACAAAGCTGCCCTCGCTCGCGCCGGTGAGCTAAATGCACAGGCGCGAGATTATGGACAGGTACGAGCACGGCGCTGGTGAGGTCATGCACATGAGGTTAAGATCCTCTGGATCTTGAAAATTAGAGCTAATCAGCAAATTTAAGCATTAAGCATCATAGTTGTTTTCAGCACCACAGAATTTGTTATGTTCAGCTGTTTTTGTCTCTGATCCAATTAGGCTGTAGAACAGTTTTACAGTTACTCATAGCATTTACAGTGGTGGATAAAATCAAATTCGGGTTCGCCAAATCTGAAGGAACTAGAAAAAAAAAAGTTTGGCTCGGGAACCAAACTTGACCTGAACTTGACCCCAAACAATGGACCCCAACCCAAACAAGTCAATGGGGATGAAAAGTTATGTGCTGTAAAATGGTTGTAGTGCTACAAAAAAAAGCTAAATGGTGGTAAGAGCAGGACAGATATACATACTGTTTCTGACAATGGGGCCAGACTCTTTTACGGGCCCGCTCATTAGCTTCATGAATATTCACTGCTTTCCCCGCCTACCTCCTGTGCCAGCGACTGTGATTGGTTGCAGACTGCTATACATGCCCCTCTCCCTCTGTGTCAACGTCTGTGATTGATTGCAGTCAGTTTCCTGTATGGTAGTGTAAAAAAAAAATAATTTAAAAAAATGGTGTGGGCTCCCGCCCTATTTTTAATAATTAGCACTGCTAAAACAGACGGTTATGGGCTGCAACCCACAGCTGTATGCTTTACCATGGCTGGTTATCAAAAAAAGAGCTGCAATTCTGTATTTTTAATTATTTAAATAAATAATTTAAAAAAACTGACTAGTATTCCCCACATTTTTGATAACTCGCCATAGTAAAGCTGAAAAGTGGAGGCTGGTATTATCAAGGTGGGAAGAGCAATTGTTATTGACCCTTCCTAGCTTAAAAATACTAGCCGCCACCCCAGAATTGGTGCATCGATTAGATGAACCAATTCTGGTGCTTTACCTGACTCATCTTGATTGCCCAGGTGCAGTGGCAATCGGGGTAAAATATAGGGATTTGTCAAAAATCACAGCTGTTATCAAGCCCGCGGTTAGTAGTGGGGAGGTGTGTATGAGACCCCCCTTACTAATCGTGTAAGTAAAAAGAAATAAACACAAAACGCAGAGAAAAATCCTTGATTTAAAAAAGACTCCTCTTTCTCCAATTTATTAACCCCCAAACACATTTGCAGGTTCAACATAATCCATACCATGATGATCCTGGCTCTGATACATCTGAGGTCACAGTGTGCGGTCACATTTGAAAACATGACCAGTAAGTGAAAAGAAATAAACACACAAACTACAAAAAATCCTTTATTTGAAATAAAAAATACATTCACCTTCTTTCACCTCATATTGACCCCAAAAACACCCCTGCAGGTCCAACGTAATCCAGATGATGTCCCACAATGATCCTGCCTTTACTACATCCAGAGGCTGCAGTGGTGGATTACACAACCTGTCACTACATCCTCCGGGAAACACAGCCATGGGGAGCTAGGCTGTGAGAAGCGGTGACATCTTTGTGATTTCATCAAAGGTCAAAGCCAGGTTCTCATGGTACTACGTATGACTACTGGTGAACTCGCTGCAAGATTGCAGGACTGCCAGATTGTGGGGCATGGCAGTACAGCAATCCAGCAGTCAGGTCACTGGAGTTCACACTCCGCCCTCAGTGAACATTAAACCCACTGCTGGATTTCCAGACTGCAGTGTGGCCATGTCCCGCAATCCAACAGTCAAGCAATCCGGTAGTAGGTTCAACTGAGTTCACTGAGGGCAACGGGGAGTCAGGTCACCGGAGATCACACTGGGGGCTCCCTGCTACCCTCAGTGAACTCAGTTGAAGCTGCTGCCAGATTTCTGGACTGTCAGATTGCGGGACACGGCCGCACACCAGGCCGGCAATCCAGCAGTGGGTTCAGCTTTCACTGACGGCAGCATAGGTGCCCCAAGTGTGTTCTCCAGTAATCTGACTGCTAGATTGCCTGACTGCTGTGCCACCGCATTCTGCAACCTGTCAACGGGTTCAACTGAGTTCACTGAGGGTAGTGGGGAGCTCCCAGTGTGATCTCTGGTGACCTGATTGCGTGACCAGCTGCAATCCGACAGTCGGGCAATCTGGCAGCGAGTTCACTGGCAGTCACAGTTGGTACCATTAGAGCACGGCTGTGACCTCCGTTGAACCCAGTGGCGTCACCGCTTTTCACAGCCGGGCTCACTGCGTTTGTCAGTGTTTCATGGAGGCTGTAGTGAGCGGTCATGTTTTCCACCACTACAGCCTCTGGATGTACCAGACCGAGGATCATCGTGGAACATCATGTCGATTACATCAAACCTGCAGGGGAGTTTTGGGGGGTAATAAAGGGGTGAACGAGTGTGTGTGTGTGTTTTTATTTCCAATAAAGAATTTTTCATTTTTTCTGTTTATTTCTTTTGACTTACAGGTTAGTAATCGGGGTGTCTCATAGACCTTTCCTCATTTCTAAACCATGGCTTGATGGCAGATGTGATTTTTGACAAATCACAGCTGACATAAACCACTTATATTACCCTTATTGCCACCACACCAGGACAATCAGGAAGAGCCGGGTAAAGCACTAGAAAACCTCTGAGGTGATCGCAAGCTGCAATTTTTATGCTGGGAAGGGCCAAATAGCCATGGCTCTTCTTACCCTAAAAATATCAGCCCCTAGTTGTCTGCTTTCCCTTGGATGGTTTTGAAATATGGGGGGGACTCTACGTCATTTTTTTTAAATTATTTGTTCAAATAATTAAAAAAATCAGTGTGAATCCCCCTCTATTTGTAATACCAGCCAAGGGACAGCTGACACTGAAGGGTTGCAGCCTGCAGCTGCTGTACCCTGTGCTGGGTATTAAATTTGGGAGAACCCTACATCATTTTTTTCTAAAATTAAAATTAGTCATTAATTCTGCTATCTAGCTATCTCTCTATCTACATAGCCATCTATGTATTTTCATCTATCTATTCTATCTATCTATCAAGCATTTATCTATCATTTTTATAGCTTTTCACATTTTTTACACATAAAAAAAAATATTTAATTTACATCCGGTATGTGCCACACGGATGTCACACGGATGCCATCCGTGTGCTGTCCGTGTTTTACACGCACCCATACACTTGTATGTGTCTGTGTGGTCTGTGTGAGCTGTCAGACCAGAGAAAAACGGACATGTCTCGTGTGCTGCATAGCCACACAGTCCGTGTGAAAAACGGACATGTGAGTGAAACAATAGGAAACAATAGGTACATGTGGCATCTGTGTAAAAAAACGGATGCTACACATACTGGAATCATGGATGTGTGAAAAAGGCCTAAAGTGGGCTTTACACGCTGCGACATCGCTAGCCGATGCTAGTGATGGCGAGCGTGATAGCACCCACCCATATCGTTATGCCGATATTTGGTGATCGCTGCCGCAGCGAACATTATCGCTACGGCAGCGTCACACACACTTACCTGGTCGGCGGCGTCGCTGTGACTGCCGAACAATCCCTCCCTCAAGGAGGAGGGACGTTCGGCATCACAGCGACGTCACTAAGCGGCCGGCCAATCAAAGCGGAGGGGCGGAGATGAGCGGGACGAATATCCCGCCCACCTCCTTCCTTCCTCATTGCTGGCGTATGGCAGGTAAGGAGAGGTTCCTCGTTCCTGCGGCGTCACACGTAGCGATGTGTGCTGCCGCAGGGACGAGAATCAACTTCGCCCACGCGACAGCAGCGATATTTGAGAATGGACCCCCATGTCAACGAGGAGCGATTTTGGACGTTTTTGCAACGATCCAAAATCGCTTCTAGGAGTCACACACAACGAGATCGCTACAGCGGCCGGATGTGCGTCACAAAATCCGTGACCCCAACGAGATCGCTGTAGCGATCTCGTAGCGTGTAAAGCCCGCTTTAGTCAATGTTGCAGGTCAGATCTGAGATTGAGGAATGAATCACAGTATGGTATGATTGGCAGTGTGTCTCGGATCATGTGCACCCATACAAGTCTTTGGGAGCAGATAAAACATTGGATAACATCTGCGTACAGTCCAATATGCAGTGACAGGTAGTGGAGAAGATTGAGAGAGTTATCTTCCCTTCTTCTCTGCACCTCTGCTCCGATTCTAGCATGCGAGACAATCAGATCACAGTATAATGACATTCGGCTCACGTGCGCAGCAGAGTTTGAGCCGAGTGTGATTAGAATATCACATCCAATGCTCTCGCATGAGATACTACAGTATTCCTACTACTACTGCTATTAGTGTGACCCTGGCCTTAAGATGTATGTGGGGATGGTATATGGGTTGTGCGTGTGTGTGGGTTGTGTGTCTTAGGAAGTGTGTATACTGTATGTGTGTGGATGGTACACTATATGTGAAATGTGTGTGTATGTCTGTGTGTGACAGTTTAAGACCATATACTAACTGCTTATTTGGAAATGTTTTACTGATGAGGTGATGTCATAGAACATGACATAATGTCTGTTTAGGAGGGCTGGGTGTTTTTACTGGGCAAAATCTAAAAATATCCCAGAGGAGGAGAAAATAGTGAACTACTAAAATAGACTGATTCCTTCCCAGCGTAGCAGCATTCTGTACTTTGTTTTTCTTTCCAAACTGGATGCTTTATAAGGAAGAACTATGTTCCTTGGTTATCCAAAAACAAAATACTAGTATACTACATTCAGATAAAAGGGACAGTAGCAGACATTTCTGCAGTAAATCTGCCCTGTATGATAAACCTTATTTTTCTTCACATGCAGCTGTCATTCCAATGTTTTTGTTTTCAGTAGTTCATTCAAATATATGGAACATTGCGACATTCTCATCAAGGAAAAGTGACATGCTCCTCATTACTTTTCTATGTATATATTTAGAGCATTCCGTCACTAAAAAGTGGGTGTGCTCAGAACAAGTGATGTCAATGATATTTATGAACTGTTGCTCACAGCATTCTTGATATTAGGGATATTACTTGGCAAAAGCTATCATTTTTCTTGGGATTGCCCCATGAATCGGACAAAAAGTGGTCTAGTTTGTACTTATTTACAGTAAATGGAGGGTTCTCTGGGGGCTTAAAAAGTATCAGACAGTCCAATCACAGTAAGGTCATCCACATAATAGACACAGGATTATGCATGAATTGTGATAGTTTCCATACAAAATGCTCCAGCCACATTTCCGACCCACCCTGGCGACCGGCTTTTCAATTGGGATAATTCCCCATTCACCAGTCACCTGACAGGTCCTCCCGGAATAAGACGCTATTCAGACATTGATATATGTGACGCTGGAACTTCATAAATATGATTCCCATATGTCACTGAGCACTGGGACCTTCCTCCATAAAATTACTGCTAACTAAATATTCCCATGGCGTATAATATGCGGTTGTACTTTTTCCAATTGAAGAATTGACATTACTGAACATCACCTCCGTGATTATTACTTTATCCACCTTAAGTGGCATTATAATTGTGTCCTTGATGAAAGCTCTATTTTGAGATGAAACGTCGGACGATTTCTTGAGCAAAAATTCCTTTGGATGTTATGTATTGGATGTAACTTTTTTCATGCAAATAAAAAACACAAGCATTCCATAGACTTGCTGCCCCTTTTTTCTATACTGTGTGCCAGAATATTTTCTATTATTGGATCTTCCTTTTTCTGAGCACCAGGATCTAGCAATTGAGCCGAGCGTACTCTGTACTGTTATCCACATAATAGACATAGGATTATGCATGAATTGTGATAGTTTCCATACAATAATTACATTTCAGTGACCAGTACAGCTGTGCCAAATGGATCTCTGTGCTGCTCTACAGGCAGCCACTTTCCAGTTACTTGAAAAGTAACACTTTATATAAAGGTACCTACGATGCTGAAGTTGGTTTCTTATTCGTCAGTTTCTTATTCGGGGCTGAAGTTGGTTTCTTATTAGTCAGTTTCTTATTCGGCAATTTAGTTTTTTCAGTTTTTTATGCATTTATCAACAAAAATAACACATCATAATAATAAAATACAATGCACTGATGTGCCCTAATATAAATAAACTCAAAACCAGCTGCGAAAATTATAAAACTGGCAAATAAATGGGCATCAAAGTGGGCACCAATGTATGTTAGTGAAAGGGTTAAATGGCTTTGGGCCACTGATCTAACACCATAATTGCATATCTAGTGATGCCCATAATCAAACTCAAGTGACTCCAGCCTGGCCCAAACAGGTTCTGGGTATCAGAACTGGCATCAAACTGGGCACACAGCTAATTTTCACAGATTTGAATAAGTAACTGGTGTTTTTGAGGGGTTACATGGCTTTGGGCCACTGATCTCACACCACATTTACATACCTAGTGATGCCACACATCAAATTCAGATCACTGAAGTTTGGCCCAAACAGGTTCTGGGCATCAGAACTGGCATCAAATTGGGCAAAACCCCAGTTTTCACAGATTTGAATAAGTAACTGGTGTTTTTGAAAAGTTAAATGGCTTTGGGCAACTGATCTCACAACACATTTACATACCTAGTGATGCCACACATCAAATTCGGATCACTCCAGCCTGGCCCAAACAGGTTCTGGGCATCAGAACTGGCATCAAAGTGGGCAAATGGCCAGTTTTCACAGATTTGAATAAGTAACTGGTGTTTTGAAGGGTTAAATGGCTTTGTGCCACTGATCTCACACCACATTTACATACCTAGTGATGCCACACATAAAATTCAGATCACTCCAGCCTGGCCCAAACAGGTTCTGGGCATCAGAACTGGCATCAAAGTGGGCAAATGGCCAGTTTTCACAGATTTGAATAAGTAACTGGTGTTTTTGAAGGGTTAAATGGCTTTGGGCAACTGATCTCACAACACATTTACATACCTAGTGATGCCACACATCAAATTCAGATCACTCCAGCCTGGCCCAAAAAGGTTCTGGGCATCAGAACTGGCATCAAAGTGGGCAAATGGCCAGTTTTCACAGATTTGAATAAGTAACTGGTGTTTTTGAAGGGTTAAATGGCTTTGGGCCACTGATCTCACACCACATTTACATACCTAGTGATGCCACACATCAAATTCAGATCACTCCAGCCTGGCCCAAACAGGTTCTGGGCATCAGAACTGGGATCAAAGTAGGCAAAACCCTTTTTACACAGATTTGAATAAGTAACTGGTGTTTTTGAGGAATTAAATGGCTTTGGGCCACTGATCTCACACCATATTTACATACCTAGTGATGCCACAAATCAAATTCAGATCACTCCAGCCTGGCCCAAACAGGTTCTGGGCATCAGAACTGGCATCAAAGTGGGCAAATGGCCAGTTTTCACAGATTTGAATAAGTAACTGGTGTTTTTGAAAAGTTAAATGGCTTTGCGCCACTGATCTCACACCACATTTACATACCTAGTGATGCCACACATCAAATTCAGATCACTCCAGCCTGGCCCAAACAGGTTCTGGGCATCAGAACTGGCATCAAAGTAGGCAAAACCCTTTTTACACAGATTTGAATAAGTAACTGGTGTTTTTGAGGAATTAAATGGCTTTGGGCCACTGATCTCACACCATATTTACATACCTAGTGATGCCACAAATCAAACTCAGATCACTCCAGCCTGGCCCAAACAGGTTCTGGGCATCAGAACTGGCATCAAAGTGGGCAAATGGCCAGTTTTCACAGATTTGAATAAGTAACTGGTGTTTTTGAAGGGGTAAATGGCTTTGGGCCACTGTTCTCACACCCCATTTACATACCTAGTGATGCCACACATCAAATTCAGATCACTGCAGTCTGGCCCAAACTGGTTCTGGGCATCAGAACTGGCATCAAAGGGGGAAAAACACCAGTTTTCACAGATTTGAATAAGTAACTGGTGTTTTTGAGGGGTTAAATGGCTTTGGGCCACTGATCTCACACAACATTTACATACCTAGTGATGCCACACATCAAATTCAGATCCCTCCAGCCTGGCTCAAACAGGTTCTGGGCATCAGAACTGGCATCAAAGTAGGCAAAACCCTTTTTACACAGATTTGAATAAGTAACTGGTGTTTTTAAGGGGTTAAATGGCTTTATGCCACTGATTTGACACCACATTTACATAACTAGTGATGCCACACATCAAATTCAGATCACTCCAGCCTGGCCCAAACAGGTTCTGGGCATCAGAACTGGCATCAAAATGGGCAAATGGCCAAGTTTCAAAGATTTGAATAAGTAACTGATATTTTTGAGGGGTTAAATGGCTTTGGGCCACTGATCTCACAACAAATTTACATACCGGGTGATGCCACACATCAAATTCAGATCACTCCAGCCTGGCCCAAACAGGTTCTGGGCATCAGAACTGGCATCAAAATGGGCAAATGGCCAAGTTTCAAAGATTTGAATAAGTAACTGATGTTTTTGAGGGTTTAAATGGCTTTGGGCCACGGAAATCACAACACATTTACATACCTAGTGATGCCACACATCAAATTCAGATCACTCCAGCCTGGCCCAGACCAGTTCTGGGCATCAGAACTGGCATCAAAATGGGCAAATGGCCAGTTTTTACAGATTTAAATAAGTAACTGGTGTTTTTGAGGGGTTAAATGGCTTTGTGCCACTGATTTCACACCACATTTACATACCTAGATATGCCACACATCAAATTCAGATCACTTCAGCCTGGCCCAAACAGGTTCTGGGCATCAGAACTGGCATCAAAGTGGGCAAAACCCTTTTTACACAGATTTGAATAAGTAACTGGTGTTTTTGAGGAATTAAATGGCTTTGGGCCACTGATCTCACACCACATTTACATACCTAGTGATGCCACAAATCAAATTCAGATCACTCCAGCCTGGCTCAAACAGGTTCTGGGCATCAGAACTGGCATCAAAGTGGGCAAATGGCCAGTTTTCACAGATTTGAAAAAGTAACTGGTGTTTTTGAAGGGTTAAATGGCGTTGAGCCACTGATCTCACACCACATTTACATACCTAGTGATGCCACACATCAAATTCAGATCACTCCAGCCTGGCCCAAACAGGTTCTGGGCATCAGAACTGGCATCAAAGTGGGCAAATGGCCAGTTTTCACAGATTTGAATAAGTAACTGGTGTTTTTGAAGAGTTAAATGGCTTTGAGCCACTGATCTCACAAAACATTTACATACCTAGTGATGCCACACATCAAATTCAGATCACTCCAGCCTGGCCCAAACAGGTTCTGGGCATAAGAACTGGCATCAAAGTGGGCAAAACCCTTTTTACATAGATTTGAATAGGTAACTGGTGTTTTTGAGGAATTAAATGGCTTTGGGCCACGGATCTCACACCACATTTACATACCTAGTGATGCCACAAATCAAATTCAGATCACTCCAGCCTGGCCCAAACAGGTTCTGGGCATCAGAACTGGCATCAAAGTGGGCAAATGGCATGTTTTCACAGATTTGAATAAGTAACTGGTCTTTTTGAAGGGTTAAATGGCTTTGGGCCACTGTTGTCACACCCCATTTACATACCCAGTGATACCACACATCAAATTTAGATCACTGCAGTCTGGCCCAAACAGGTTCTGGGCATCAGAACTGGCATCAAAGTGGGCAACTGGCCAGTTTTCACAGATTTGAATAAGTAACTGGTGTTTTTGAGGGGTTAAATGGCTTTGGGCCACTGATCTCACACCCCATTTACATACCTAGTGATACCTCACATCAAACTCAGATCACTCAAGCCTGGCCCAAACAGGTATTGGGCATCAGAACTGGCATCAAAGTGGGCAAAACCCAAGTTTTACAGATTTGAATAGGTAACTGGTGTTTTTGAGGGGTTAAATGGCTTTGGGCCACTGATTTGACACCACATTTACATAACTAGTGATGCCACACATCAAATTCAGATCACTGCAGTCTGGCCCAAACAGGTTCTGGGCATCAGAACTGGCATCAAAGTGGGAAAATGGCCAGTTTTCAAAGATTTGAATAAGTAACTGATGTTTTTGAGGGATTAAATGGCTTTGGGCCACTGATCTCACAACAAATTTACATACCTGGTGATGCCACACATCAAATTCAGATCACTCCAGCCTGGCCCAAACAGGTTCTGGGTATCAGAACTGGCATCAAAGTGGAGAAAATCTCAGTTTTCACAAATTTGAATAGGTAACTTGTGTTTTTGAGGGTTTAAATGGCTTTGGGCCACGGATCTCACAACACATTTACATACCTAGTGATGCCACACATCAAATTCAGATAACTCCAGCCTGGCCCAAACAGGTTCTGGGCATCAGAACTGGCATCAAAGTGGGCAAAACCCAAGTTTTACAGATTTGAATACGTAACTGGTGTTTTTGAGGGGTTAAATGGCTTTGGGCCACTGATCTCACACAACATTTACATACCTAGTGACACCACACATCAAAATCAGATCACTCCAGCCTGGCCAAAACAGGTTCTGAGCATCAGAACTGGCATCAAAATGGGCAACTGGCCAGTTTTCACAGATTTAAATAAGTAACTGGTGTTTTTGAGGGGTTAAATGGCTTTGGGCCACTGATTTGACACCACATTTACATAACTAGTGATGCCACACATCAAATTCAGATCACTGCAGTCTGGCCCAAACAGGTTCTGGGCATCAGAACTGGCATCAAAGTGGGCAAATGGCCAGTTTTCAAAGATTTGACTAAGTAACTGATGTTTTTGAGGGATTAAATGGCTGTGGGCCACTGATCTCACAACAAATTTACATACCTAGTGATGCCACACATCAAATTCAGATCACTTCAGCCTGGCCCAAACAGGTTCTGGGCATCAGAACTGGCATCAAAGTGGGCAAAACCCTTTTTACACAGATTTGAATAAGTAGCTGGTGTTTTTGAGGAATTAAATGGCTTTGGGCCACGGATCTCACACCACATTTACATACCTAGTGATGTCACAAATCAAATTCAGATCACTTCAGCCTGGCCCAAACAGGTTCTGGGCATCAGAACTGGCATCAAAGTGGGCAAATGGCCAGTTTTCACAGATTTGAATAAGTAACTGGTGTTTTTGAAGGGTTAAATGGCTTTGGGCCACTGTTCTCACACCCCATTTACATACCTAGTGATGCCACACATCAAATTCAGATCACTGCAGTCTGTCCCAAACTGGTTCTGGGCATCACAACTGGCATCAAAGTGGGCAAATGGCCAGTTTTCACAGATTTGAATAAGTAACTGGTGTTTTTGAGGGGTTAAATGGCTTTGGGACACTGATCTCACACCAAATTTACATACCTAGTGATGCCACACATCAAATTCAGATCCCTCCAGCCGGGCTCAAACAGGTTCTGGGCATCAAAACTGGCATCAAAGTGGGCAAAACCCTTTTTACACAGATTTGAATAAGTAACTGGTGTTTTTGAGGGGTTAAATGGCTTTGGGCCACTGACTTGACACCACATTTACATAACTAGTAATGCCACACATCAAATTCAGATCACTCCAGCCTTGCCCAAACAGGTTCTGGGCATCAAAACTGGCATCAAAATGGGAAAATGGCCAGTTTTCAAAGATTTGAATAAGTAACTGATGTTTTTGAGGGGTTAAATGGCTTTGGGCCACTGATCTCACAACAAATTTACATACCTGGTGATGCCACACATCAAATTCAGATCACTCCAGCCTGGCCTAAACAGGTTCTGGGTATCAGAACTGACATCAAAGTTGGCAAAATCTCAGTTTACACAAATTTGAGTAAGTAACTTGTGTTTTTGAGGGTTTAAATGGCTTTGGGCCACAGACCTCACAACACATTTACATACCTAGTGATGCCACACATCAAATTCAGATCACTCCAGCCTGGGCCAGACCAGTTCTGGGCATCAGAACTGGCATAAAAATTGGCAAATGGCCAGTTTTTACAGATTTAAATAAGTAACTGGTGTTTTTGAGGGGTTAAATGGCTTTGGGCCACTGATTTTACACCACATTTACATACTTAGATATGCCACACATCATATTCAGATCACTCCAGCCTGGCCCAAACAGGTTCTGGGCATCAGAACTGGCATCAAAGTGGGCAAAACCCTTTTTACACAGATTTGAATAAGTAACTGGTGTTTTTGAGGAATTAAATGGCTTTGGGCCTCTGATCTCACACCACATTTACATACCTAGTGATGCCACAAATCAAATTCAGATCACTCCAGCCTGGCCCAAACAGGTTCTGGGCATCAGAACTGGCATCAAATTGGGCAAATGGCCAGTTTTCACAGACTTGAATAAGTAACTGGTGTTTTTGAAGGGTTAAATGGCTTTGGGCTACTGATCTCACAACACTTTTACATACCTAATGATGCCACACATCAAATTCAGATCACATTAGCCTGGCCCAAACAGGTTCTGGGCATCAGAACTGGCATCAAAGTGGGCAAATGGCCAGTTTTCACAGGTTTGAAAAAGTAACTGGTATTTTTGAAGGGTTAAATGGCTTTGGGCCACTGATCTCACAACACATTTACATACCTAGTGATGCCACACATCAAATTCAGATCACTCCAGCCTGGCCCAAACAGGTTCTGGGCATCAGAACTGTCATCAAAGTGGGCAAATGGCCAGTTTTCACAGATTTGAATAAGTAACTGGTGCTTTTGAAGGGTTAAATGGCTTTGGGCCACGGATCTCACACCCCATTTACATACCGAGTGATGCCACACATCAAATTCAGATCACTGCAGTCTGGCCCAAACAGGTTCTGGGCATCACAACTGGCATCAAAGTGGGCAAAACCCCAGTTTTCACAGATTTGAATAAGTAACTGGTGTTTTTGAGGGGTTAAATGGCTTTGGGCCACTGATCTCACACCACATATACATACCTAGTGATGCCACAAATCAAATTCAGATCACTCCAGCCTGGCCCAAACAGGTTCTGGGCATCAGAACTGGCATCAAATTGGGCAAATGGCCAGTTTTCACAGACTTGAATAAGTAACTGGTGTTTTTGAAGGGTTAAATGGCTTTGGGCTACTGATCTCACAACACTTTTACATACCTAATGATGCCACACATCAAATTCAGATCACATTAGCCTGGCCCAAACAGGTTCTGGGCATCAGAACTGGCATCAAAGTGGGCAAATGGCCAGTTTTCACAGGTTTGAAAAAGTAACTGGTATTTTTGAAGGGTTAAATGGCTTTGGGCCACTGATCTCACAACACATTTACATACCTAGTGATGCCACACATCAAATTCAGATCACTCCAGCCTGGCTCAAACAGGTTCTGGGCATCAGAACTGTCATCAAAGTGGGCAAATGGCCAGTTTTCACAGATTTGAATAAGTAACTGGTGCTTTTGAAGGGTTAAATGGCTTTGGGCCACGGATCTCACACCCCATTTACATACCGAGTGATGCCACACATCAAATTCAGATCACTGCAGTCTGGCCCAAACAGGTTCTGGGCATCACAACTGGCATCAAAGTGGGCAAAACCCCAGTTTTCACAGATTTGAATAAGTAACTGGTGTTTTTGAGGGGTTAAATGGCTTTGGGCCACTGATCTCACACCACATATACATACCTAGTGATGCCGCACATCAAATTCAGATCACTCCAGCCTGGCACAAACAGGTTCTGGGCATCAGAACTGGCATCAAAGTGGGAGAAACCCTTTTTTCACAGATTTGAATAAGTAACTGGTGTTTTTGAGGGGTAAATGGCTTTGGGCCACTGATCTCACACCACATTTACATACCTAGTGATGCCAAACATCAAATTCAGATCACTTCAGCCTGGCCCAAACAAGTTCTGGGCATCAGAATTGGCATCAAAGTGGGCAAAACCCCAGTTTTACAGATTTGAATAAGTAACTGGTGTTTTTGAGGGGTTAAATGGCTTTGTGCCACTGATTTGACACCTCATTTACATAACTAGTGATTCCACACATCAAACTCAGATCACTCCAGCCTGGCCCAAACAGGTTCTTGGCATCAGAACTGGCATCAAAGTGGGCAAATGGCCAGTTTTCACAGATTTGAAAAAGTAACTGGTGTTTTTGAGGCGTTAAATGGCTTTGGGCCACTGATCTCACACCACATTTACATACCTAGTGATGCTGCACATCAAATTCAGATCACTGCTGCCTGGCCCAAACAGGTTCTGGGTATCAGAACTGGCATTAAAGTGGACAAAATCTCAGTTTTCACAGATTTGAATACGTAACTGGTGTTTTTGAGGGTTTAAATGGCTTTGGGCCACAGATCTTACAACACATTTACATACCTAGTGATGCCATACATCAAATTCAGATCACTCCAGCCTGGCCCAAGCAGGTTCTGGGCATCAGAACTGGCATCAAAGTGGGAAAATGGCCAGTTTTCACAGATTTGAATAAGTAACTGGTGTTTTTGAAGGGTTAAATGGCTTTGGGCCACTGATCTCACAACACATTTACATACCTAGTGATGCCACACATCAAATTCAGATCACTCCAGCCTGGCCCAAACAGGTTCTGGGCATCAGAACTGGCATCAATGTGGGCAAATGGCCAGTTTTCACAGATTTGAAAAAGTAACTGGTGTTTTTGAAGGGATAAATGGCTTTGGGCCACTGATCTCACAACACATTTACATACCTAGTGATGCCACACATCAAATTCAGATCACTACAGCCTGGCATAAACAGGTTCTGGGCATCAGAACTGGCATCAAAGTGGGCAAAACCCTTTTTACACAGATTTGAATAAGTAACTGGTGTTTTTGAGGAATTAAATGGCTTTGGGCCACTGATCTCACACCACATTTACATACCTAGTGATGCCACACATCAAATTCAGATCACATTAGCCTGGCCCAAACAGGTTCTGGGCATCAGAACTGGCATCAAAGTGGGCAAATGGCCAGTTTTCACAGATTTGAAAAAGTAACTGGTATTTTTGAAGGGTTAAATGGCTTTGGGCCACTGATCTCACAACACATTTACATACCTAGTGATGCCACACATCAAATTCAGATCACTCCAGCCTGGCCCAAACAGGTTCTGGGCATCAGAACTGTCATCAAAGTGGGCAAATGGCCAGTTTTCACAGATTTGAATAAGTAACTGGTGCTTTTGAAGGGTTAAATGGCTTTGGGCCACGGATCTCACACCCCATTTACATACCGAGTGATGCCACACATCAAATTCAGATCACTGCAGTCTGGCCCAAACAGGTTCTGGGCATCACAACTGGCATCAAAGTGGGCAAAACCCCAGTTTTCACAGATTTGAATAAGTAACTGGTGTTTTTGAGGGGTTAAATGGCTTTGGGCCACTGATCTCACACCACATATACATACCTAGTGATGCCGCACATCAAATTCAGATCACTCCAGCCTGGCACAAACAGGTTCTGGGCATCAGAACTGGCATCAAAGTGGGAGAAACCCTTTTTTCACAGATTTGAATAAGTAACTGGTGTTTTTGAGGGGTAAATGGCTTTGGGCCACTGATCTCACACCACATTTACATACCTAGTGATGCCAAACATCAAATTCAGATCACTTCAGCCTGGCCCAAACAAGTTCTGGGCATCAGAATTGGCATCAAAGTGGGCAAAACCCCAGTTTTACAGATTTGAATAAGTAACTGGTGTTTTTGAGGGGTTAAATGGCTTTGTGCCACTGATTTGACACCTCATTTACATAACTAGTGATTCCACACATCAAACTCAGATCACTCCAGCCTGGCCCAAACAGGTTCTTGGCATCAGAACTGGCATCAAAGTGGGCAAATGGCCAGTTTTCACAGATTTGAAAAAGTAACTGGTGTTTTTGAGGCGTTAAATGGCTTTGGGCCACTGATCTCACACCACATTTACATACCTAGTGATGCTGCACATCAAATTCAGATAACTGCTGCCTGGCCCAAACAGGTTCTGGGTATCAGAACTGGCATTAAAGTGGGCAAAATCTCAGTTTTCACAGATTTGAATACGTAACTGGTGTTTTTGAGGGTTTAAATGGCTTTGGGCCACAGATCTTACAACACATTTACATACCTAGTGATGCCATACATCAAATTCAGATCACTCCAGCCTGGCCCAAGCAGGTTCTGGGCATCAGAACTGGCATCAAAGTGGGAAAATGGCCAGTTTTCACAGATTTGAATAAGTAACTGGTGTTTTTGAAGGGTTAAATGGCTTTGGGCCACTGATCTCACAACACATTTACATACCTAGTGATGCCACACATCAAATTCAGATCACTCCAGCCTGGCCCAAACAGGTTCTGGGCATCAGAACTGGCATCAATGTGGGCAAATGGCCAGTTTTCACAGATTTGAATAAGTAACTGGTGTTTTTGAGGGTTTAAATGGCTTTGGGCCACTGATCTCACACCACATTTACATACCTAGTGATGCCACAAATCAAATTCAGATCACTCCAGCCTGGCCCAAACAGGTTCTGGGCATCAGAACTGGCATCAAAGTGGGCAAAACCCTTTTTACACAGATTTGAATAAGTAACTGGTGTTTTTGAGGAATTAAATGGCTTTGGGCCACTGATCTCACACCACATTTACATACCTAGTGATGCCACAAATCAAATTCAGATCACTCCAGCCTGGCCCAAACAGGTTCTGGGCATCAGAACTGGCATCAAAGTGGGCAACTGGCCAGTTTTCACAGATTTGAATAAGTAACTGGTGTTTTTGAGGGTTTAAATGGCTGTGGGCCACTGATCTCACACCACATTTACATACCTAGTGATGCCTCACATCAAATTCAGATCACTCCAGCCTGGCCCAAACAGGTTCTGGGCATCAGAACTGGCATCAAAGTGGGCAAAACCCCAGTTTTCACAGATTTGAATAAGTAACTGGTGTTTTTGAGGGGTTAAATGGCATTAAGCCACTAATCTCACAACACATTTACATACCTAGTGAAGCCACACATCAAATTCAGATCACTCCAGCCTGGCCCAAGCAGGTTCTGGGCATCAGAACTGGCATCAAAGTGGGCAAAACCCCAGTTTTCACAGATTTGAATAAGTAACTGGTGTTTTTGAAGGGTTAAAAGGCTTTGGGCCACTGATCTCACAACACATTTACATACCTAGTGATGCCACACATCAAATTCAGATCACTCCAGCCTGGCCCAAACAGGTTCTGGGCATCAGAACTGGCATCAAAATGGGCAAATGACCAGTTTTCACAGATTTGAATAAGTAACTGGTGTTTTTGAGGGATTAAATAGCTTTGGGCCACTGATTTGACACCACATTTACATAACTAGTGATGCCACACATCAAATTCAGATCACTCCAGCCTGGCCCAAACAGGTTCTGGGCATCAGAACTGGCATCAAAGTGGGCAACTGGCCAGTTTTCACAGATTTGAATAAGTAACTGGTGTTTTTGAGGAATTAAATGGCTTTGGGCCACTGATCTCACACCACATTTACATACCTAGTGATGCCACACATCAAATTCAGATCACTCCAGCCTGGCCCAAACAGGTTCTGGGTATCAGAACTGGCATCAAAATGGGCAAATGGCCAGTTTTCACAGATTTGAATAAGTAACTGGTGTTTTTGAGGGGTTACATGGCTTTGGGCCACTGATCTCACACCCCATTTACATACCTAGTGATGCCACATATCAAATTCAGATCTCGGCAGTCTGGCCCAAACAGGTTCTGGGCATCAGAACAAGCATCAAATTGGGCAAAACCCCAGTTTTCACAGATTTGAATAAGTAACTGGTGTTTTTGAGGGGTTAAATGGCTTTGGGCCACTGATCTCACACCACATTTACATACCGAGTGATGCCGCACATCAAATTCAGATCACTCCAGCCTGGCCCAAGCAGGTTCTGGGCATCAGAACTGGCATCAAATTGGGCAAATGGCCAGTTTTCACAGATTTGAATAAGTAACTGGTGTTTTTGAAGGGTTAAATGGCTTCGGGCCACTGATCTGACAACACATTTACATACCTACTGATGCCACACATCAAATTCAGATCACTCCAGCCTGGCACAAACAGGTTCTGGGCATCAGAACTGGCATCAAAGTGGGAGAAACCCTTTTTTCACAGATTTGAATAAGTAACTGGTGTTTTTGAGGGGTAAATGGCTTTGGGCCACTGATCTCACACCACATTTACATACCTAGTGATGCCAAACATCAAATTCAGATCACTTCAGCCTTGCCCAAACAAGTTCTGGGCATCAGAATTGGCATCAAAGTGGGCAAAACCCCAGTTTTACAGATTTGAATAAGTAACTGGTGTTTTTGAGGGGTTAAATGGCTTTGTGCCACTGATTTGACACCTCATGTACATAACTAGTGATTCCACACATCAAACTCAGATCACTCCAGCCTGGCCCAAACAGGTTCTTGGCATCAGAACTGGCATCAAAGTGGGCAAATGGCCAGTTTTCACAGATTTGAAAAAGTAACTGGTGTTTTTGAGGCGTTAAATGGCTTTGGGCCACTGATCTCACACCACATTTACATACCTAGTGATGCTGCACATCAAATTCAGATCACTGCTGCCTGGCCCAAACAGGTTCTGGGTATCAGAACTGGCATTAAAGTGGGCAAAATCTCAGTTTTCACAGATTTGAATACGTAACTGGTGTTTTTGAGGGTTTAAATGGCTTTGGGCCACAGATCTTACAACACATTTACATACCTAGTGATGCCATACATCAAATTCAGATCACTCCAGCCTGGCCCAAACAGGTTCTGGGCATCATAACTGGCATCAAAATCGGCAAAACCCCAGTTTTCACAGATTTGAATAAGTAACTGGTGTTTTTGAGGCGTTAAATGGCTTTGGACCACTGATCTCACAACACATTTACATACATGGTGATGCCACACATCAAATTCAGATCACTCAAGCCTGGCCCAAACCAGACAGGCTGGAGTGATCTGAATTTGATGTGTGGCATCACTAGGTATGTAAATGTGGGGTGAGATCAGTGGCCCAAAGCCATTTAACCCCTCAAAAACACCAGTTACTTATTCAAATCTGTGAAAACTGGGGTTTTGCCCACTTTGATGCCAGTTATGATGCCCGTAACCTGTTTAAGCCAGGCTGGAGTGATCTGACTTTGATGTGTGGCATCACTAGGTATGTAAATGTGGTGTGAGATCAGTGGCCCAAAGCCATTTAACGCCTCAAAAACACCAGATAATTATTCAAATCTGTGAAAACTGGCCATTTGCCCACTTTGATGCCAGATCTGATGCCCAGAACCTGTTTGGGCCAAGCTGGAGTGACCTGAATTTGATGCGTGGCATATCTAGATATGTAAATGTGGTGTAAAATCAGTGGCCCACAGCCATTTAACCCCTCAAAAACACCAGTTACTTATTTAAATCTGTAAAAACTGGCCATTTGCCCATTTTGATGCCAGTTCTGATGCCCAGAACTGGTTTGGGCCAGGCTGGAGTGATCTGAATTTGATGTGTGGCATCACCAGGTATGTAAATGTGTTGTGAGATCCCTGGCCCAAAGCCATTTAACCCCTCAAAAACACCAGTTACGTATTCAAATCTGTGAAAACTGAGATTTTTCCCACTTTGATGCCAGTTCTGATACCCAGAACCTGTTTGGGCCAGGCTGGAGTGATCTGAATTTGATGTGTGACATCACTAGGTATGTAAATCTTGTGAGAGATCAGTGGTTCAAAGCCATTTAACCCCTCAAAAAAACCAGTTACTTATTCAAATCTGTGAAAACTGGCCATTTGCCCACTTTGATGCCAGTACTGATGCCCAGAACCTGTTTGGGGCAGGCTGGAGTGATCTGAATTTGATGTGTGGCATCACTAGGTATGTAAATGTGGTGTGAGTTCTGATACCCAGAACCTGTTTGGGCCAGGATGGAGTGATCTGAATTTGATGTGTGGCATCACTAGGTATGTAAATATGGTGTGAAATCAGTGGCCCACAGCCATTTAACTCCTCAAAAACACCAGTTACTTATTCAAATCTGTGAAAACTGGGGTTTTGCCCAACTTGATGCCAGCTCTGATGCTCAGAACCTGTTTGGGCCAGGCTGGAGTGATCTGAATTTGATGTGGGGCATCACTAGGTATGTAAATGTGGTGTGAAATCAGTGGCCCAAAGCCATGTAACCCCTCAAAAACACCAGTTACTTATTCAAATCTGTGAAAACTGGCCATTTGCCCACTTTGATGCCAGTTCTGATGCCCAGAACCTGTTTGGGCCAGGCTGAAGTGATCTGAATTTGATGTGTGGCATCACTAGGTATGTAAATGTGGTGTGAGATCAGTGGCCCACAGCCATTTAACTCCTCAAAAACACCAGTTACTTATTCAAATCTGTGAAAACTGGCCATTTGCCCACTTTGATGCCAGTTCTGATGCCCAGAACCTGTTTGGGCCAGGCTGGAGTGATCTGAATTTGATGTGTGACATCACTAGGTATGTAAATGTTGTATGAAATCAGTGACCAAAAGCTATTTAACCCCTCAAAAACACCAGTTACTTATTCAAATCTGTGAAAACTGGCCATTTGCCCAATTTGATGCCAGTTCTGATACCCAGAACCTGTTTGGGCCAGGCTGGAGTGACCTGAATTTGATGCGTGGCATATCTAGATATGTATATGTGGTGTAAAATCAGTGGCCCAAAGCCATTTAACCCCTCAAAAACACCAGTTACTTATTTAAATCTGTAAAAACTGGCCATTTGCCCATTTTGATGCCAGTTCTGATGCCCAGAACTGGTTTGGGCTAGGCTGGAGTGATCTGAATTTGATGTGTGGCATCACTAGGTATGTAAATGTGTTGTGAGATCCGTGGCCCAAAGCCATTTAACCCCTCAAAAACACCAGTTACGTATTCAAATCTGTGAAAACTGAGATTTTGCCCACTTTGATGCCAGTTCTGATACCCAGAACCTGTTTGGGCCAGGCTGGAGTGATCTGAATTTGATGTGTGACATCACTAGGTATGTAAATCTTGTGAGAGATCAGTCGTTCAAAGCCATTTAACCCCTCAAAAACACCAGTTACTTATTCAAATCTGTGAAAACTGGCCATTTGCCCACTTTGATGCCAGTTCTGATGCCCAGAACCTGTTTGGGCCAGGCTGGAGTGATCTGAATTTGATGTGTGGCATCACTAGGTATGTAAATGTTGTGTGAGTTCTGATGCCCAGAACCTGTTTGGGCCAGGCTGGAGTGATCTGAATTTGATGTGTGACATCACTAGGTATGTAAATCTTGTGAGAGATCAGTGGCCCAAAGCCATTTAACCCTTAAAAACACCAGTAACTTATTCCAATCTTTGAAAACTGGCCATTTGCCCACTTTGATGCCAGTTCTGATGCCCAGAACCTGTTTGGGCCAAGCTGGAGTGATCTAAATTTGATGTGTGGCATCACTAGGTATGTAAGTGTGGTGTTACATCAGTGGCCCAAAGCCATGTAACTCCTCAAAAACACCAGTTACTTATTCAAATCTGTAAAATCTGGCCATTTGCCCAGTTTGATGCCAGTTCTGATGCCCAGAACCTGTTTGGGCCAGGCTGAAGTGATCTGAATTTGATGTGTGGCGTCAATAGGTATGTAAATTTGGTGTGAGATAATTGGCCCAAAGCCATTTAACACCTCAAAAACACCAGTTACTTATTTAAATCTGTGAAAACTGGCCATTTGCCCACTTTGATGCCAGTTTTGATGCCCAGAACCTGTTTGTGCCAGGCTAGAGTGATCTGAGTTTGATGTGTGGCAACACTAGGTTTGTAAATGTGGTGTGAGATCAGTGGCCCAGAGCCATTTAACCCCTCAAAAACACCAGTTACTTATTCAAATCTGTGAAAACTGGCCATTTGCCCACTTTGATGCCAGTTCTGATGCCCAGAACCTGTTTGGGCCAGGCTGGAGTGTTCTGAATTTGATGTGAGACATCACTAGGTATGTAAATGTTGTGTGAGATCCGTGGCCCACAGCCATTTAACCCCTCAAAAACACCAGTTACTTATTTAAATCTTTGAAAACTGGCCATTTGCCCACCTTGATGCCAGTTATGATGCCCAGAACCTGTTTGGGCCAAGCTGGAGTGATCTAAGTTTGATGTGTGGCATCACTAGGTATGTAAGTGTGGTGTTACATCAGTGGCCCAAAGCCATGTAACTCCTCAAAAACACCAGTTACTTATTCAAATCTGTAAAATCTGGCCATTTGCCCAGTTTGATGCCAGTTCTGATGCCCAGAACCTGTTTGGGCCAGGCTGGAGTGATCTGAATTTGATGTGTGGTGTCACTAGGTATGTAAATTTGGTGTGAGATAATTGGCCCAAAGCCATTTAACACCTCAAAAACACCAGTTACTTATTCAAATCTGTGAAAACTGGCCATTTGCCCACTTTGATGCCAGTTTTGATGCCCAGAACCTGTTTGTGCCAGGCTAGAGTGATCTGAGTTTGATGTGTGGCATCACTAGGTTTGTAAATGTGGTGTGAGATCAGTGGCCCAGAGCCATTTAACCCCTCAAAAACACCAGTTACTTATTCAAATCTGTGAAAACTGGCCATTTGCCCACTTTGATACCAGTTCTGATGCCCAGAACCTGTTTGGGCCAGGCTGGAGTGTTCTGAATTTGATGTGAGACATCACTAGGTATGTAAATGTTGTGTGAGATCAGTGGCCCACAGCCATTTAACCCCTCAAAACACCAGTTACTTATTCAAATCTTTGAAAACTGGGGTTTTGCCCACCTTGATGCCAGTTCTGGTGCCCAGAACCTTTTTGGGCCAGGCTGGAGTGATTTGAATTTGATGTGTGGCATCACTAGGTATGTAAATGTGGTGTGAGATCAGTGGCCCAAGGCCATTTAACTCCTCAAAAACACCAGTTACTTATTCAAATCTGTGAAAATTGGCTGTGTGCCTACTTTGATGCCAGTTTTGATGCCCAGAACCCCTTTGGGCCAGGCTGGAGTCACTTGAGTTTGATTAGAGGCATCACTAGATATGCAATTGTTGTGTTAGATCAGTGGCCCAAAGCCATTTAACCCTTTCAGTAACATACTTTGGTGCCCACTTTGATGCCTATTTTTTTGCCAGTTTTATAATTTTCGCAGCTGGTTTTGAGTGTATTTATATTAGGGCACATCAGTGCATTGTATTTTATTTTTGTGATGTGTTTTTTTTTTTGATAAATGCATAAAAAACTGAAAAAACTAAATTGCCGAATAAGAAACTGACGAATAAGAAACCAACTTCAGCCCCGAATAAGAAACTGGACGAATAAGAAACCAACTTCAGCATCGTAGGTACCGTCACACTAAGCAACATCGCTAGCAACATCGCTAGCAACATCGCTGCTGAGGCACAACTTGCTAGCGATGTTGCTTAGTGTGACATCCAGCAACAACCTGGCCCCTGCTGTGAGGTCGTTGGTTGTTGCTGAATGTCCTGGACCATTTTTTAGTTGTTGCTCTCCAGCTGTGAAGCACACATCGCTGTGTGTGACAGCGAGGGAGCAACAACTAAATGTGCAGGCAGCAGGGGCCGGCTTCTGCGGACGCTGGTAACCACGGTAAACATCGGGTAACCACGAAGCCCTTACCTTGCTGCTCTCAGCTACCGCTCTCCTGCTCCTTGCACACATAGCCAGACTACACATCGGGTAATTAACCTGATGTGTACTGTCGCTAGGAGTGCAGGGAGCAGGAGCCGGCACTGACAGCTGAGAACGGCGGACGCTGGTAACGAAGGTAAATATCGGGTAAGCAAGGTAAGGGCTTCTTGGTTACCCGCTGTTTACCCTGGTTACCAGCGTCCGCAGAAGCCGGCTCCTGCTGCCTGCACATGTAGCAGAGTACACATTGGGTAATTAACCCGATGTGTACTGTGGCTAGGTGTGCAGGGAGCCAGCGCTAAGCGGTGTACGCTGGTAACCAAGGTAAATATCGGGTTGGTTACCCGATATTTACCTTAGTTACCAAGCGCAGCATGCTTCCACGTGTAGCGACGCTCCAGCGATCCCTGCCTGGTCAGGTTGCTGGTGGGATCGCTGGAGCGTTGCTTAGTTTGACATCTCACCAGCGACCTCCTAGCAACTTACCAGCGATCCCTATCAGGTTGTATCGTTGTTGGGATCGCTGGTAAGTTGTTTAGTGTTAGGCTATGTGCCCACGCTACAGGATTTGCCGCGAATCTGCAGCAGCAGCACTTCCAAGCCATTTCAATGGCATTTTGGAAATGCTGTGCCCATGCTGCGGATTTTTCCGCGGCGGATTTGCCGCGGATTTTGATCCGGAAAAATCCGCAGCATGTCAATTGTTTGGTGCAGATTTTGTGTGGATTTTTGGTTTTGAATGGGGGAAAAAAAAAAATGAAATCCGCATCAAAATCCGCGGCAAATCCGCGGTAAATTCGCGGCAAATCCGCGGGTGCGGATTTGCCACGAAAGTCGCGGATTTTCAGGCAAAAAAATCCGCAGGGACATTCTAGCGTGGGCACATAGCCTTACTGGGCCTTAACAGTCTCTACAATAAGATGGGCACTGAGCTCTTAAAACATTAATCATTAATCAAGCAGGTTTGTGACATTTTGAGATCAGGTATCCAAGGCTATTGCTCTGAAACCTGGAAGTTGCCATGACGTTAGATATTGGGAACCATAAAAAAGAAGTATAAACAAGATTGATTGGCTATTAAATAGTGTTTAATAATATTTCACTAATGCAATTGTTCTATGGTACTGAATTTTAATAGGACAAGAAAAACTTCCTATAGGAAAATCATTTAAAGGAGTTGTCCAACATTAGCTTATCAAAAAAATTTGAGTTTATGTGTGCTGTATTGTCATATAAAACACCCCTACATTGTTATTTTTTGTTTTCTATCTTTTGTTCCTCTTGAATTATTCCTTTATTCTCTGCAGCTCTTTGTTTACATTCAGCACAAGCAAACTGACCACTTCCTGTGCTAAACCTCAGTCAGAGCTGGCACCGCCCGGCCTCACTGACCAGCCCCACCCCCTGCCAGCCTCGCCCCCTGCCCGCCCCCTGCACACACATTCCCTGTCAGTATTCTGACCAGCACCTGGCCTGTTATCACTCTAGGAATGGAAAAAACAGCCCCACATCAGGCTCTGCACACACACACACACACACACACACACACACATCGAACTCTGCGCCCCACATCACATTGGGCTCTGCAACCCTCCCCCCACCCACACACACAAACACACACGGTGCTCTGTACCGACCCCCCCCTCACCATCGTTCTGTACCGACCACCTACCCCCATAGGGAACACATGTGGGCTACATTCACGTGACCGTTCCGTTTTTGCGGTCCGCAAAAAACGGTCCATTTTTTCACGGATGCATCCGTGTGTCATCCGTGTGCCTTCGGACCGCAAAAAACGGAAGCAGCAAGTAAGACAATAGATGAGTAGATATAGAGATGAATAGATAGATATAGAGACAGAGATAGAGGGATGAATGAATGAATGAATAGAGGGATAGATAGATAGATAGTAGTGATGAGCGAGTACTAAAAAGCTCGGGTGCTCGAGGCTCGGGCTGAGCATCCCAAGATACTCGTGTACTCGGCCCGAGCACCGAGCCCAATGTTATCCTATGGGAGACCCGAGTATTTTTGTGAAATGACCCCCCGGCAGCATGTAGAAACCCTAAAAATGTCACAAAAGTCTCAGAAGAGTGCTCAAATGACATGGCAACAGCATGGGGAAGACCCCTTGAAGCATTTATCACTCAAAAGTCACAGCTGTGAACAATTTTGTCCGAGTTTTACGCCATTTTTACGGACTCACCAGAAAACCTTCCAAAATGACACCAAAATGAATTTTCATGGCGGAAAATGTTAAGGGCACATACCCAATAGTGAGATAGAGCTGGTGTATGTTACTTTTTGAGATTAATACATGAAAGATTTTACGTGAAAACCTTGTGTGGCACTCCGATGTCCAAAACGCACGTTTTGTGCTTTTTACTAACGATGTCGGTCATTTTTTTTTCATTCTATCTTCCGTCGGTCGGTCTCGCTCTGTCGGTCTCTCTCTGTCTTGTCTGTCCCCCTCTCACAGTCTGTCGGTCAGTTCCCCCCCCCCTCTCTTACTTACCGTTCCCCGATCACCGGCGCGGCGCTGCACGGCTGTTCACTAAACTCCGGCGGCTTTTCCTCTTTTGAAAAAGCCGGCCGCTCATTAATCAATCTCGTATTCTCTGCTTTCCTGCTTTTCGGCGCCTATGATTGGTTGCAGTGAGACACGCCCCCACACTGAGTGACAGCTGTCTCACTGCACCCAATCACAGCAGCCGGTGTGTGTGTATACTGTGCAGTGAAATAAATAATTAAATAATTAAAAAAAACGGCGTGCGGTCCCCCCAATTTTAATACCAGCCAGATAAAGCCATACAGCTGAAGGCTGGTATCCTCAGGATGGGGAGCCCCACGTTATGGGGAGCCCCCCACCCTAACAATATCAGTCAGCAGCTGCCCAGAATTGCCGCATACATTATATGTGACAGTTCTGGGACTGTACCCGGCTCTTCCCGATTTACCCTAGTGCGTTGGCAAATCGGGGTAATAAGGAGTTAATGGCAGCCCATAGCTGCTACTAAATCCTAGATTAATCATGTCAGGCGTCTCCCCGAGATTCCTTCCATGATTAATCTGTAAATTACAGTTAAAAAACACACACACACGAAAAATCCTTTATTAGAAATAAAAAACACTAACAAAGTCCCTCATTACCAATTTATTAACCCCGACAAACCCTCCATGTCCGGCGTAATCCACGGACCTCCAGCGTCGCGTCCAGCTGTGCTGCATGAAGGTGACAGGAGCTGCAGAATACACCGCCGCTCCGGTCACCTCCACGCAGCTAATGAGATGAGTATAGCGATCAGCTGAGCTGTCACTGAGGTTACCTGGATCCAACGGTGGATGCAGCGGTGGCCGCGGGTAACCTCAGTGACAGCTCAGCTGATCGCGCTACTCACCGCCGCACCAGTCAGCTCCATGCACCAACTGAGGTGAGTATAGCGATCAGCTGCTGTCACTGAGGTTAATCGCGGCCACCGCTGGATCCAGCGGTGGCCGGGAGTTACCTGACTGACAGCAGCTGATCGCGCTATTCCCTTCATTAGCTGTGTGGAGGTGACCGGAGCGGCGGTGTCTTCTGCAACTCCTGTCACTTCCATGCAGCAGAGCTGGACGCGACGCTGGAGGACTGTGGAGTACGCCGGACATGGAGGGTTTGTCGGGGTTACTAAATTGGTAATGAGGGACTTTGTTAGTGTTTTTTATTTCTAATAAATTATTTTTTCGGGTGTGTGTGTTTTTTAACTGTAATTTACAGATTAATCATGGAAGGAATCTCGGGGAGACGCCTGACATGATTAATCTAGGATTTAGTGGCAGCTATGGGCTGCCATTAACTCCTTATTACCCCGATTTGCCAACGCACTAGGGTAAATCGGAAAGAGCCGGGTACAGTCCCAGAACTGTCACATATAATGTATGCGGCAATTCTGGGCAGCTGCTGACTGATATTGTTAGGGTGGGGGGCTCCCCATAACGTGGGGCTCCCCATCCTGAGAATACCAGCCTTCAGCTGTATGGCTTTATCTGGCTGGTATTAAAATTGGGGGGACCGCACGCCGGTTTTTTTAATTATTTATTTATTTATTTTACTGCACAGTATAGACCCGCCCACCGGCTGCTGTGATTGGGTGCAGTCACTGTCACTGTCACTCAGCGTGGGGGCGTGTCTCACTGCAACCAATCATAGGCGCCTGTGGGCGTGGAAAGCAGGGAATATGAGATGGCTGTGTACAGAGCACAGCGCGCCCGCCGGTATAAAGGCTCGGTCACGCTGTGCGGGCCGGCCAATCACTGCAATTCCACAACTAACAGGGCTGTGGCATTGCAGTGGTCTGCCAGCCAATCCCTGCATGAGGGCTGGCTCTCAAAAGAGCGCCAACATGCAGGGATGAAGACCACGAGTACAGCACGAGTATTGCAAAATTACTCGGTACCCGCCGAGTAGCCCGAGTACAGTGATACTCGTGCGAGTACCGAGTAGTAACAAGCATACTCGCTCATCACTAATAGATAGATAATGGATAGATAGATAGACAGACAGATAATGGATAGATGAATAGATAGATGAGAAAGACATATATAATGTTCTACCCCCCTGCATATTCTAAGCTGGCACCCTTTAGTGACTTTCATGTGGCACTAAAGGGTGCTTAGCCTTGTATTTAGCAAAAAAAATAAATAATTAAAAAAAAAAACGACATGGGGTCCCCCCTATCTTTTGTAGCCAGCTAGGGTAAAGCAGACGGCTGCAGCCTACAGACCACAGCTGGCAGCTTCACCTTGGCTGATAATCCAAAACGGAGGGCACCCCACGCTATTTTAAATTAAATAAATAATTTAAAACAAAAAACATGGGGTCCCCCCAAATTGGATCACCAGCCGAGGTAAAGCAGACAGCTGTGGTCTGGTATTCTCAGACTTGGGAGGTCAATTGTTATTGGACACTCCCCAGCCTAAAAATAGCAGGCCGCAGCCGCCCCAGAAGTGGCGCATCCATTAGATGTGCCAATCCTGGCGCTTTTCCCCAACTCATCCCATTGCCCTGGTGCGGTGGCAAATGGGGTAATATATGGGGTTGATGCCAGATGGATAATGTCACCTGGCATCAAGCCCTGGGGTTAGTGATGTCACGCGTCTATCAGATACCCAACATCACCAACCCAGTCAGTAATAAAAAAAAGTAGACAACAAAAAAAGTTTTATTTGAAAAAATACTCCCCAACACATTCCCTCTTTCACCAATTTATTGAAAAGAACAATCAAATCCGGGTCTGGCGTAATCCAATAAGGGGGACACATGACTATCCATACCATAGTCACTGTCCCAGTCAATGAAGAACAGAATGTTCCCCATTGGCTGGGAGAGTAATGCAGTGACTTGAGCTAACATCAATAGTCCAGGTCACTGCAGGGGATGACGAGCGCTGCCATCAGGATGTTAGATGAGATCATTTCCTGCTGTGACGATCTCCTCTTCACTCCTGTCAGCGATGTCACTGCCTTCTATGCCCGCCGTGTTCTCAGCAGTATCGCACGTGATGTCACAGTTAGTGACGTGAGAACGCAGCAGGCATAGGAGGCAGTGATATAATGTATAATGTATAATAATATAGTATAATGCCGAAATTCCCCTGCAGTATATTTAATTAATCCTACTGTATACGGCCATATATGCAATGATGAATGTCATTGTATTATTTAAATGTGCAGCATTATTATCCGTGCTTATTCATACCTGTTATCTATAAAGACATTTGCCGCATTATTTTGGGCTGCAGCATCATACACACTTGAAGTATATGGCGCATTTTTCATACAAATTGAGTGATTTTGTGTCACTTAGAGTGGCTATTTTTGTATGAAAAATGTGTATGGCTTTTTCATGACATTGTTATCGCTGTTAATATTTTGAGCTATTTACATGAGTAGACATCTGCTGTGTTAAATCGCAGAGTTATATATGCATTGCGATGTCTATCTTGCTATAATTGGCCATTTCA
This sequence comes from Anomaloglossus baeobatrachus, assembly GCF_048569485.1. NCBI lineage: Eukaryota > Metazoa > Chordata > Amphibia > Anura > Aromobatidae > Anomaloglossus > Anomaloglossus baeobatrachus. Next base: position 399,403,276 of record NC_134354.1, on the reverse strand, counting down.
TGTGCAAAAAAAGCCTGCTCCTGACCTGTAACGCTATACATGTTGTGCACGGCAATGCCAGGCGGTGGATTCTCAGTGTTTCAGTACGGTCATAAGTCGGGTGACCGCGCATGCGCGGCGGCCGTGGCATTGTGTTGCCATGGTGGCAGCAGTGGGCGGCCTCCTGACGCGACTGGAACTAACACTGGGCTGATTGTGACGTATCCTTCTGTCATGGCGGCGCCCGCGCCAAAAATTACATGTGCTCAAGCGTTCGGATCAGGAGACACCTGCAGAAGATCACACAGATTAGGTTAAGTGTGTGTATATATATATGTCCTGTTGCCACACTATGTACACCTGCCTCCCGAAGAAGCAGAAGGTGAAACGCGTCGAGGCATGGTGGTTGCAGGCGCATCGATATTCATACTGGTCAGGTTTGTGATTTTTGTCATTACTATATGTGCTGCTGGATATGGCATAACATGATCTATGTAGATTTTGAACCAAAAAGTAATAACATGATTGGTCAGATTGGCCCATAGCTTACTCTGTATACTCTTGGGTCAATCCCCCTGAGCATGTGAATTTGGCTAGAAATTACTTTGCCTTATTGCAGAGGAGCCCCTTTTGGATTTTTGTTTGGAGGGGGGCCCCCTTGCTATATATGGGGGTCTGTATCTCCATAGTATTCACATATAGCTCAGGTATGATTGAAATGCAGATTCTGCTATTAGGAGGCTTACTGTCCAAACCATCCCATAATGAGGGATCTACTATATGGGGTATATTATAGCTAAAAAAGCCATTTGATGCGGGGGTAATATTTTGTGTGTTCCCAATTGGGACATGTCACTATACTATACTATTGACAAAATAATGTATGGTTTTCTTTCCCTGCAAATCGGGTGGTTCAAACTGTGTTTTATCCCCATATGAAAAAATCAACCTCTCTTTGGCACATACATTACTATTTAAGAAGCAAATCATAGTCTGTAATGGGTTATGGTTTTGGTAATATGCTTTTGCACTAATGAAATCTCCTGAACCTGTACCGGTGGTACTGGTGCGCCTGCACCAACCCCTCCCCCTGTTAGGAGGGACGCACTTGTTATCTTTCATTGCCCTACTTGTTTCTGAGCGAATATTGTCATGATTTGTTTTATGATTGAATGTTTAATAAAAGTTGTTTTAT